>NW_026699423.1:0-111657 GCF_030435755.1 Ochotona princeps
TAGATAGCCCTCAATGCAAAGGCTCTAGGCGCAAATATTGGTGTGAGAGCTAATTCAATCAAGGAAACACTGCATGTTGGTGAAGCGCATATTGAAGAAGAATCAGCCGAGTGGTTCTTGTGGGAGAACACCTCCATTTGGCTCACTAACTTCACACACCATCAGGCTTCCAAGCAGCTCTCAAGGAAACTCAGTTTTCACACTCTAGGCTTAATGCCCTTTGAGTGCATTATGTAGGAATGAACCTGGTAGAGCATCCCACACAAACCAATGCTCCACATGCGGGTTTCACATGCCACCAACTCCACATTCACAGACAACTTCAGCGCCAAAGCCGTTTTCAGATAGCCCTCAATGCAAAGGCTCTAGGCGCAAATATTGGTGTGAGAGCTAATTCAATCAAGGAAACACTGCATGTTGGTGAAGCGCATATTGAAGAAGAATCAGCCGAGTGGTTCTTGTGGGAGAACACCTCCATTTGGCTCACTAACTTCACACACCATCAGGCTTCCAAGCAGCTCTTAAGGAAACTCAGTTTTCACACTCTAGGCTTAATGCCCTTTGAGTGCATTATGTAGGAATGAACCTGGTAGAGCATCCACACAAACCAATGCTCCACATGCGGGTTTCACATGCCACCAACTCCACATTCACAGACAACTTCAGCGCCAAAGCCATTTTCAGATAGCTCTCAATGCAAAGGCTCTAGGCGCAAATATTGGTGTGAGAGCTAATTCAATCAAGGAAAAATTGCATGTTGGTGAAGCGCATATTGAAGAAGAATCAGCCGAGTGGTTCTTGTGGGAGAACAACTCCATTTGGCTCACTAACTTCACACACCATCAGGCTTCCAAGCAGCTCTCAAGGAAACTCAGTTTTCACACTCTAGGCTTAATGCCCTTTGAGTGCCTAGGAATGAAATGCACCTGGTAGAGCATCCCAAAAGAAGCAATGCTCCACAGGCGGATTTCACATGCCACCAACTCCACATTCACAGACAACATCAGCGCCAAAGCCGTTTTCAGTTAGCTCTCAATACAAAGGCTCTAGGCTCAAATATTGGTGTGAGAGCTAATTCAATCAAGGAAACACTGCATGTTGGTGAAGTGCATATTGAAGAAGAATCAGCCGAGTGGTTCTTGTGGGAGAACAACTCCATTTGGCTCACTAACTTCACACACCATCAGGCTTCAAGCAGCTCTCAAGGAAACTCAGTTTTCACACTCTAGGCTTAATGCCCTTTGAGTGCCTAGGACTGAAATGAAGCTTGGTGAGCTTATCACACAAACCAATGCTCCACAGGCGGGTTTCACATGCCACCAACTCCACATTCACAGACAACTTCAGCGCCAAAGCCATTTTCAGATAGCTCTCAATACAAAGGCTCTAGGCGCAAATATTGGTGTGAGACCTAATTCAATCAAGGAAACACTGCATGTTAGT
The DNA here is from genome assembly GCF_030435755.1 of Ochotona princeps. Lineage (NCBI taxonomy): Eukaryota > Metazoa > Chordata > Mammalia > Lagomorpha > Ochotonidae > Ochotona > Ochotona princeps. The sequence goes on from NW_026699423.1 coordinate 1,444, forward strand.
GAAGCGCATATTGAAGAAGAATCAGCCGAGTGGTTCTTGTGGGAGAACAACTCCATTTGGCTCACTAACTTCACACACCATCAGGCTTCCAAGCAGCTCTCAAGGAAACTCAGTTTTCACACTCTAGGCTTAATGCCCTTTGAGTGCATTATGTAGGAATGAACCTGGTAGAGCATCCCACACAAACCAATGCTCCACATGCGGGTTTCACATGCCACCAACTCCACATTCACAGACAACTTCAGCGCCAAAGCCGTTTTCAGGTAGCCCTCAATGCAAAGGCTCCAGGCCCAAATATTGGTGTGAGAGCTAATTCAATCAAGGAAACACTGCATGTTGGTGAAGCGCATATTGAAGAAGAATCAGGCGAGTGGTTCTTGTGGGAGAACAACTCCATTTGGCTCACTAACTTCACACACCATCAGGCTTCCATGCAGCTCTCAAGGAAACTCAGTTTTCACACTCTAGGCTTAATGCCCTTTGAGTGCATTATGTAGGAATGAACCTGGTAGAGCATCCCACACAAACCAATGCTCCACAGGCGGGTTTCACATGCCACCAACTCCACATTCACAGACAACTTCAGCGCCAAAGCCATTTTCAGATAGCTCTCAATGCAAAGGCTCTAGGCGCAAATATTGGTGTGAGAGCTAATTCAATCAAGGAAACACTGCATGTTGGTGAAGCGCATATTGAAGAAGAATCAGCCGAGTGGTTCTTGTGGGAGAACAACTCCATTTGGCTCACTAACTTCACACACCATCAGGCTTCCAAGCAGCTCTCAAGGAAACTCAGTTTTCACACTCTAGGCTTAATGCCCTTTGAGTGCCTAGGAATGAAATGAATTTTGTTGAGCTTATCACACAAACCAATGCTCCACAGGCGGGTTTCACATGCCACCAACTCCACATTCACAGACAACTTCAGCGCCAAAGCCGTTTTCAGATAGCCCTCAATGCAAAGGCTCCAGGCCCAAATATTGGTGTGAGAGCTAATTCAATCAAGGAAACACTGCATGTTAGTGAAGCGCATATTGAAGAAGAATCAGCAGCGTGGTTCTTGTGGGAGAACAACTCCATTTGGCTCACTAACTTCACACACCATCAGGCTTCCATGCAGCTCTCAAGGAAACTCAGTTTTCACACTCTAGGCTTAATGCCCTTTGAGTGCCTAGGAATGAAATGCACCTGGTAGAGCATCCCACACGAAGCAATGCTCCACAGGCGGGGTTCACATGCCACCAACTCCACATTCACAGACAACATCAGCGCCAAAGCCGTTTTCAGTTAGCTCTCAATACAAAGGCTCTAGGCGCAAATATTGGTGTGAGAGCTAATTCAATCAAGGAAACACTGCATGTTGGTGAAGTGCATATTGAAGAAGAATCAGGCGAGTGGTTCTTGTGGGAGAACAACTCCATTTGGCTCACTAACTTCACACACCATCAGGCTTCCATGCAGCTCTCAAGGAAACTCAGTTTTCACACTCTAGGCTTAATGCCCTTTGAGTGCATTATGTAGGAATGAACCTGATAGAGCATCCCACACAAACCAATGCTCCACAGGCGGGTTTCACATGCCACCAACTCCACATTCACAGACAACTTCAGCGCCAAAGCCATTTTCAGATAGCTCTCAATGCAAAGCCTCTAGGCGCAAATATTGGTGTGAGAGCTAATTCAATCAAGGAAACACTGCATGTTGGTGAAGCGCATATTGAAGAAGAATCAGCCTAGTGGTTCTTGTGGGAGAACAACTCCATTTGGCTCACTAACTTCACACACCATCAGGCTTCCATGCAGCTCTCAAGGAAACTCAGTTTTCACACTCTAGGCTTAATGCCCTTTGAGTGCATTATGTAGGAATGAACCTGATAGAGCATCCCACACAAACCAATGCTCCACATGCGGGTTTCACATGCCACCAACTCCACATTCACAGACAACTTCAGCGCCAAAGCCATTTTCAGATAGCTCTCAATGCAAAGCCTCTAGGCGCAAATATTGGTGTGAGAGCTAATTCAATCAAGGAAACACTGCATGTTGGTGAAGCGCATATTGAAGAAGAATCAGCCGAGTGGTTCTTGTGGGAGAACAACTCCATTTGGCTCACTAACTTCACACACCATCAGGCTTCCAAGCAGCTCTCAAGGAAACTCAGTTTTCACACTCTAGGCTTAATGCCCTTTGAGTGCCTAGGACTCAAATGAAGCTTGGTGAGCTTATCAAACAAACCAATGCTCCACATGCGGGTTTCACATGCCACCAACTCCACATTCACAGACAACTTCAGCGCCAAATCCGTTTTCAGGTAGCCCTCAATGCAAAGGCTCCAGGCCCAAATATTGGTGTGAGAGCTAATTCAATCAAGGAAACACTGCATGTTGGTGAAGCGCATATTGAAGAAGAATCAGCCGAGTGGTTCTTGTGGGAGAACAACTCCATTTGGCTCACTAACTTCACACACCATCAGGCTTCCAAGCAGCTCTAAAGGAAACTCAGTTTTCACACTCTAGGCTTAATGCCCTTTGAGTGCATTATGTAGGAATGAACCTGATAGAGCATCCCACACAAACCAATGCTCCACAGGCGGGTTTCACATGCCACCAACTCCACATTCACAGACAACTTCAGCGCCAAAGCCATTTTCAGATAGCCCTCAACGCAAAGGCTCTAGGCCCAAATATTGGTGTGAGAGCTAATTCAATCAAGGAAACACTGCATGATGGTGAAGCGCATATTGAAGAAGAATCAGCCGAGTGGTTCTTGTGGGAGAACAACTCCATTTGGCTCACTATCTTCACACACCATCAGGCTTCCAAGCAGCTCTCAAGGAAACTCAGTTTTCACACTCTAGGCTTAATGCCCTTTGAGTGCCTAGGACTCAAATGAATCTTGGTGAGCTTATCACACAAACCAATGCTCCACATGCGGGTTTCACATGCCACCAACTCCACATTCACAGACAACTTCAGCGCCAAAGCCGTTTTCAGATAGCCCTCAATGCAAAGGCTCCAGGCCCAAATATTGGTGTGAGAGCTAATTCAATCAAGGAAACACTGCATGTTGGTGAAGCGCATATTGAAGAAGAATCAGCCGAGTGGTTCTTGTGGGAGAACAACTCCATTTTGGCTCACTAACTTCACACACCATCAGGCTTCCATGCAGCTCTCAAGGAAACTCAGTTTTCACGCTCTAGGCTTAATGCCCTTTGAGTGCATTATGTAGGAATGAACCTGGTAGAGCATCCCACACAAACCAATGCTCCACAGGCGGGTTTCACATGCCACCAACTCCACATTCACAGACAACTTCAGCGCCAAAGCCGTTTTCAGATAGTTCTCAATACAAAGGCTCTAGACGCAAATATTGGTGTGAGAGCGAATTCAATCAAGGAAACACTGCATGTTGGTGAAGCGCATATTGAGGAAGAATCAGGCGAGTGGTTCTTGTGGGAGAACAACTCTATTTGTCTCACAAACTTCACACACCATCAGGCTTCCAAGCAGCTCTCAAGGAAACTCAGTTTTCACACTCTAGGCTTAATGCCCTTTGAGTGCATTATGTAGGAATGAACCTGATAGAGCATCCCACACAAACCAATGCTCCACATGCGGGTTTCACATGCCACCAACTCCACATTCACAGACAACTTCAGCGCCAAATCCGTTTTCAGGTAGCCCTCAATGCAAAGGCTCCAGGCCCAAATATTGGTGTGAGAGCTAATTCAATCAAGGAAACACTGCATGTTGGTGAAGCGCATATTAAAGAAGAATCAGCCGAGTGGTTCTTGTGGGAGAACAACTCCATTTGGCTCACTAACTTCACACACCATCAGGCTTCCAAGCAGCTCTAAAGGAAGCTCAGTTTTCACACTCTAGGCTTAATGCCCTTTGAGTGCATTATGTAGGAATGAACCTGATAGAGCATCCCACACAAACCAATGCTCCACATGCGGGTTTCACATGCCACCAACTCCACATTCACAGACAACTTCAGCGCCAAAGCCATTTTCAGATAGCCCTCAACGCAAAGGCTCTAGGCCCAAATATTGGTGTGAGAGCTAATTCAATCAAGGAAACACTGCATGATGGTGAAGCGCATATTGAAGAAGAATCAGCCGAGTGGTTCTTGTGGGAGAACAACTCCATTTGGCTCACTATCTTCACACACCATCAGGCTTCCAAGCAGCTCTCAAGGAAACTCAGTTTTCACACTCTAGGCTTAATGCCCTTTGAGTGCCTAGGACTCAAATGAATCTTGGTGAGCTTATCACACAAACCAATGCTCCACATGCGGGTTTCACATGCCACCAACTCCACATTCACAGACAACTTCAGCGCCAAAGCCGTTTTCAGATAGCCCTCAATGCAAAGGCTCCAGGCCCAAATATTGGTGTGAGAGCTAATTCAATCAAGGAAACACTGCATGTTGGTGAAGCGCATATTGAAGAAGAATCAGGCGAGTGGTTCTTGTGGGAGAACAACTCCATTTTGGCTCACTAACTTCACACACCATCAGGCTTCCATGCAGCTCTCAAGGAAACTCAGTTTTCACGCTCTAGGCTTAATGCCCTTTGAGTGCATTATGTAGGAATGCACCTGGTAGAGCATCCCACACAAACCAATGCTCCACAGGCGGGTTTCACATGCCACCAACTCCACATTCACAGACAACTTCAGCGCCAAAGCCGTTTTCAGATAGTTCTCAATACAAAGGCTCTAGACGCAAATATTGGTGTGAGAGCTAATTCAATCAAGGAAACACTGCATGTTGGTGAAGCGCATATTGAGGAAGAATCAGGCGAGTGGTTCTTGTGGGAGAACAACTCCATTTGGCTCACTAACTTCACACACCATCAGGCTTCCAAGCAGCTCTCAAGGAAACTCAGTTTTCACACTCTAGGCTTAATGCCCTTTGAGTGCATTATTAGGAATGAACCTGATAGAGCATCCCACACAAACCAATGCTCCACAGGCGGGTTTCACATGCCACCAACTCCACATTCACAGACAACTTCAGCGCCAAAGCCGTTTACAGATAGCCCTCAACACAAAGGCTCTAGGCGCAAATATTGGTGTGAGAGCTAATTCAATCAAGGAAACACTGCATGTTGGTGAAGCGCATATTGAAGAAGAATCAGGCGAGTGGTTCTTGTGGGAGAACAACTCCATTTGGCTCACTATCTTCACACACCATCAGGCTTCCAAGCAGCTCTCAAGGAAACTCAGTTTTCACACTCCAGGCTTAATGCCCTTTGAGTGCCTAGGACTCAAATGAAGCTTGGTGAGCTTATCAAACAAACCAATGCTCCACATGCGGGTTTCACATGCCACCAACTCCACATTCACAGACAACTTCAGCGCCAAAGCCGTTTTCAGGTAGCCCTCAATGCAAAGGCTTCAGGCCCAAATATTGGTGTGAGAGCTAATTCAATCAAGGAAACACTGCATGTTGGTGAAGCGCATATTGAAGAAGAATCAGCCGAGTGGTTCTTGTGGGAGAACAACTCCATTTGGCTCACTAACTTCACACACCATCAGGCTTCCAAGCAGCTCTCAAGGAAACTCAGTTTTCACACTCTAGGCTTAATGCCCTTTGGGTGCATTATGTAGGAATGAACCTGATAGAGCATCCCACATAAACCAATGCTCCACAGGCGGGTTTCACATGCCACCAACTCCACATTCACAGACAACTTCAGCGCCAAAGCCGTTTTCAGATAGCCCTCAACACAAAGGCTCTAGGCCCAAATATTGGTGTGAGAGCTAATTCAATCAAGGAAACACTGCATGATGGTGAAGCGCATATTGAAGAAGAATCAGCCGAGTGGTTCTTGTGGGAGAACAACTCCATTTGGCTCACTATCTTCACACACCATCAGGCTTCCAAGCAGCTCTCAAGGAAACTCAGTTTTCACACTCTAGGCTTAATGCCCTTTGAGTGCCTACGAATGAAATGAAGCTTGGTGAAATTCCCACACAAACCAATGCTCCACAGGCGGGTTTCACATGCCACCAACTCCACATTCACAGACAACTTCAGCGCCAAAGCCGTTTTCAGATAGCCCTCAATGCAAAGGCTCTAGGCGCAAATATTGGTGTGAGAGCTAATTCAATCAAGGAAACACTGCATGTTGGTGAAGCGCATATTGAAGAAGAATCAGCCGAGTGGTTCTTGTGGGAGAACACCTCCATTTGGCTCACTAACTTCACACACCATCAGGCTTCCAAGCAGCTCTCAAGGAAACTCAGTTTTCACACTCTAGGCTTAATGCCCTTTGAGTGCCTAGGAATGAAATGAATTTTGTTGAGCTTATCACACAAACCAATGCTCCACAGGCGGGTTTCACATGCCACCAACTCCACATTCACAGACAACTTCAGCGCCAAAGCCGTTTTCAGATAGCCCTCAATGCAAAGGCTCCAGGCCCAAATATTGGTGTGAGAGCTAATTCAATCAAGGAAACACTGCATGTTAGTGAAGCGCATATTGAAGAAGAATCAGCAGCGTGGTTCTTGTGGGAGAACAACTCCATTTGGCTCACTAACTTCACACACCATCAGGCTTCCATGCAGCTCTCAAGGAAACTCAGTTTTCACACTCTAGGCTTAATGCCCTTTGAGTGCATTATGTAGGAATGAACCTGGTAGAGCATCCCACACAAACCAATGCTCCACATGCGGGTTTCACATGCCACCAACTCCACATTCACAGACAACTTCAGCGCCAAAGCCATTTTCAGATAGCTATCAATGCAAAGGCTCTAGGCCCAAATATTGGTGTGAGAGCTAATTCAATCAAGGAAACACTGCATGTTGGTGAAGCGCATATTGAAGAAGAATCAGCCGAGTGGTTCTTGTGGGAGAACAACTCCATTTGGCTCACTAACTTCACACACCATCAGGCTTCCAAGCAGCTCTCAAGGAAACTCAGTTTTCACACTCTAGGCTTAATGCCCTTTGAGTGCATTATGTAGGAATGAACCTGGTAGAGCATCCCACACGAACCAATGCTCCACCTGCGGGTTTCACATGCCACCAACTCCACATTCACAGACAACTTCAGCGCCAAAGCCGTTTTCAGATAGCTCTCAATGCAAAGGCTCTAGGCAAAAATATTTGTGTGAGAGCTAATTCAATCAAGGAAACATTGCATGTTGGTGAAGCGCATATTGAAGAAGAATCAGCCGAGTGGTTCTTGTGGGAGAACAACTCCATTTGGCTCACTAACTTCACACACCATCAGGCTTCCAAGCAGCTCTCAAGGAAACGCAGTTTTCACACTCTAGGCTTAATGCCCTTTGAGTGCCTAGGAATGAAATGAAGGTTGGTGAGCTTATCACACAAACCAATGCTCCACAGGCGGGTTTCACATGCCACCAACTCCACATTCACAGACAACTTCAGCGCCAAAGCCGTTTTCAGGTAGCCCTCAATGCAAAGGCTCCAGGCCCAAATATTGGTGTGAGAGCTAATTCAATCAAGGAAACACTGCATGTTGGTGAAGCGCATATTGAAAAAGAATCAGGCGAGTGGTTCTTGTGGGAGAACAACTCCATTTGGCTAACTAACATCACACACCATCAGGCTTCTATGCAGCTCTCAAGGAAACTCAGTTTTCACACTCTAGGCTTAATGCCCTTTGAGTGCATTATGTAGGAATGAACCTGGTAGAGCATCCCACACGAACCAATGCTCCACATGCGGGTTTCACATGCCACCAACTCCACATTCACAGACAACTTCAGCGCCAAAGCCATATTCAGATAGCCCTAAATGCAAAGGCTCTAGGCGCAAATATTGGTGTGAGAGCTAATTCAATCAAGGAAACAATGCATGTTGGTGAAGCGCATATTGAAGAAGAATCAGCCGAGTGGTTCTTGTGGGAGAACACCTCCATTTGGCTCACTAACTTCACACACCATCAGGCTTCCAAGCAGCTCTCAAGGAAACTCAGTTTTCACACTCTAGGCTTAATGCCCTTTGAGTGCATTATGTAGGAATGAACCTGGTAGAGCATCCCACACAAACCAATGCTCCACATGCGGGTTTCACATGCCACCAACTCCACATTCACAGACAACTTCAGCGCCAAAGCCGTTTTCAGATAGCCCTCAACACAAAGGCTCTAGGCCCAAATATTGGTGTGAGAGCTAATTCAATCAAGGAAACACTGCATGTTGGTGAAGCGCATATTGAAGAAGAATCAGCCGAGTGGTTCTTGTGGGAGAACACCTCCATTTGGCTCACTAACTTCACACACCATCAGGCTTCCAAGCAGCTCTTAAGGAAACTCAGTTTTCACACTCTAGGCTTAATGCCCTTTGAGTGCATTATGTAGGAATGAACCTGGTAGAGCATCCCACACAAACCAATGCTCCACATGCGGGTTTCACATGCCACCAACTCCACATTCACAGACAACTTCAGCGCCAAAGCCATTTTCAGATAGCTCTCAATGCAAAGGCTCTAGGCCCAAATATTGGTGTGAGAGCTAATTCAATCAAGGAAAAATTACATGTTGGTGAAGCGCATATTGAAGAAGAATCAGCCGAGTGGTTCTTGTGGGAGAACAACTCCATTTGGCTCACTAACTTCACACACCATCAGGCTTCCAAGCAGCTCTCAAGGAAACTCAGTTTTCACACTCTAGGCTTAATGCCCTTTGAGTGCCTAGGAATGAAATGAACCTGGTAGAGCATCCCACACAAACCAATGCTCCACAGGCGGGTTTCACATGCCACCAACTCCACATTCACAGACAACTTCAGCGCCAAAGCCGTTTTCAGTTAGCTCTCAATACAAAGGCTCTAGGCTCAAATATTGGTGTGAGAGCTAATTCAATCAAGGAAACACTGCATGTTGGTGAAGTGCATATTGAAGAAGAATCAGCCGAGTGGTTCTTGTGGGAGAACAACTCCATTTGGCTCACTAACTTCACACACCATCAGGCTTCCAAGCAGCTCTCAAGGAAACTCAGTTTTCACACTCTAGGCTTAATGCCCTTTGAGTGCCTAGGACTGAAATGAAGCTTGGTGAGCTTATCACACAAACCAATGCTCCACAGGCGGGTTTCACATGCCACCAACTCCACATTCACAGACAACTTCAGCGCCAAAGCCATTTTCAGATAGCTCTCAATACAAAGGCTCTAGGCCCAAATATTGGTGTGAGAGCTAATTCAATCAAGGAAACACTGCATGTTGGTGAAGCGCATATTGAAGAAGAATCAGCCGAGTGGTTCTTGTGGGAGAACAACTCCATTTGGCTCACTAACTTCACACACCATCAGGCTTCCAAGCAGCTCTCAAGGAAACTCAGTTTTCACACTCTAGGCTTAATGCCCTTTGAGTGCATTATGTAGGAATGAACCTGGTAGAGCATCCCACACGAACCAATGCTCCACCTGCGGGTTTCACATGCCACCAACTCCACATTCACAGACAACTTCAGCGCCAAAGCCGTTTTCAGATAGCTCTCAATGCAAAGGCTCTAGGCAAAAATATTTGTGTGAGAGCTAATTCAATCAAGGAAACATTGCATGTTGGTGAAGCGCATATTGAAGAAGAATCAGCCGAGTGGTTCTTGTGGGAGAACAACTCCATTTGGCTCACTAACTTCACACACCATCAGGCTTCCAAGCAGCTCTCAAGGAAACTCAGTTTTCACACTCTAGGCTTAATGCCCTTTGAGTGCCTAGGAATGAAATGCACCTGGTAGAGCATCCCACACGAAGCAATGCTCCACAGGCGGGGTTCACATGCCACCAACTCCACATTCACAGACAACTTCAGCGCCAAAGCCGTTTTCAGTTAGCTCTCAATACAAAGGCTCTAGGCGCAAATATTGGTGTGAGAGCTAATTCAATCAAGGAAACACTGCATGTTGGTGAAGTGCATATTGAAGAAGAATCAGGCGAGTGGTTCTTGTGGGAGAACAACTCCATTTGGCTCACTAACTTCACACACCATCAGGCTTCCATGCAGCTCTCAAGGAAACTCAGTTTTCACACTCTAGGCTTAATGCCCTTTGAGTGCATTATGTAGGAATGAACCTGATAGAGCATCCCACACAAACCAATGCTCCACATGCGGGTTTCACATGCCACCAACTCCACATTCACAGACAACTTCAGCGCCAAAGCCATTTTCAGATAGCTCTCAATGCAAAGCCTCTAGGCGCAAATATTGGTGTGAGAGCTAATTCAATCAAGGAAACACTGCATGTTGGTGAAGCGCATATTGAAGAAGAATCAGCCGAGTGGTTCTTGTGGGAGAACAACTCCATTTGGCTCACTAACTTCACACACCATCAGGCTTCCAAGCAGCTCTCAAGGAAACGCAGTTTTCACACTCTAGGCTTAATGCCCTTTGAGTGCCTAGGAATGAAATGAAGGTTGGTGAGCTTATCACACAAACCAATGCTCCACAGGCGGGTTTCACATGCCACCAACTCCACATTCACAGACAACTTCAGCGCCAAAGCCGTTTTCAGGTAGCCCTCAATGCAAAGGCTCCAGGCCCAAATATTGGTGTGAGAGCTAATTCAATCAAGGAAACACTGCATGTTGGTGAAGCGCATATTGAAAAAGAATCAGGCGAGTGGTTCTTGTGGGAGAACAACTCCATTTGGCTAACTAACATCACACACCATCAGGCTTCTATGCAGCTCTCAAGGAAACTCAGTTTTCACACTCTAGGCTTAATGCCCTTTGAGTGCATTATGTAGGAATGAACCTGGTAGAGCATCCCACACGAACCAATGCTCCACATGCGGGTTTCACATGCCACCAACTCCACATTCACAGACAACTTCAGCGCCAAAGCCATATTCAGATAGCCCTAAATGCAAAGGCTCTAGGCGCAAATATTGGTGTGAGAGCTAATTCAATCAAGGAAACACTGCATGTTGGTGAAGCGCATATTGAAGAAGAATCAGCCGAGTGGTTCTTGTGGGAGAACACCTCCATTTGGCTCACTAACTTCACACACCATCAGGCTTCCAAGCAGCTCTCAAGGAAACTCAGTTTTCACACTCTAGGCTTAATGCCCTTTGAGTGCATTATGTAGGAATGAACCTGGTAGAGCATCCCACACAAACCAATGCTCCACATGCGGGTTTCACATGCCACCAACTCCACATTCACAGACAACTTCAGCGCCAAAGCCGTTTTCAGATAGCCCTCAACACAAAGGCTCTAGGCGCAAATATTGGTGTGAGAGCTAATTCAATCAAGGAAACACTGCATGTTGGTGAAGCGCATATTGAAGAAGAATCAGGCGAGTGGTTCTTGTGGGAGAACAACTCCATTTGGCTCACTAACTTCACACACCATCAGGCTTCCAAGCAGCTCTCAAGGAAACTCAGTTTTCACACTCTAGGCTTAATGCCCTTTGAGTGCCTAGGAATGAAATGAACCTGGTAGAGCATCCCACACAAACCAATGCTCCACAGGCGGGTTTCACATGCCACCAACTCCACATTCACAGACAACTTCAGCGCCAAAGCCGTTTTCAGTTAGCTCTCAATACAAAGGCTCTAGGCTCAAATATTGGTGTGAGAGCTAATTCAATCAAGGAAACACTGCATGTTGGTGAAGTGCATATTGAAGAAGAATCAGCCGAGTGGTTCTTGTGGGAGAACAACTCCATTTGGCTCACTAACTTCACACACCATCAGGCTTCAAGCAGCTCTCAAGGAAACTCAGTTTTCACACTCTAGGCTTAATGCCCTTTGAGTGCCTAGGACTGAAATGAAGCTTGGTGAGCTTATCACACAAACCAATGCTCCACAGGCGGGTTTCACATGCCACCAACTCCACATTCACAGACAACTTCAGCGCCAAAGCCATTTTCAGATAGCTCTCAATACAAAGGCTCTAGGCGCAAATATTGGTGTGAGATCTAATTCAATCAAGGAAACACTGCATGTTAGTGAAGCGCATATTGAAGAAGAATCAGCCGAGTGGTTCTTGTGGGAGAACAACTCCATTTGGCTCACTAACTTCACACACCATCAGGCTTCCAAGCAGCTCTCAAGGAAACTCAGTTTTCACACTCTAGGCTTAATGCCCTTTGAGTGCATTATGTAGGAATGAACCTGGTAGAGCATCCCACACAAACCAATGCTCCACATGCGGGTTTCACATGCCACCAAGTCCACATTCACAGACAACTTCAGCGCCAAAGCTGTTTTCAGGTAGCCCTCAATGCAAAGGCTCCAGGCCCAAATATTGGTGTGAGAGCTAATTCAATCAAGGAAACACTGCATGTTGGTGAAGCGCATATTGAAGAAGAATCAGGCGAGTGGTTCTTGTGGGAGAACAACTCCATTTGGCTCACTAACTTCACACACCATCAGGCTTCCATGCAGCTCTCAAGGAAACTCAGTTTTCACACTCTAGGCTTAATGCCCTTTGAGTGCATTATGTAGGAATGAACCTGGTAGAGCATCCCACACAAACCAATGCTCCACAGGCGGGTTTCACATGCCACCAACTCCACATTCACAGACAACTTCAGCGCCAAAGCCATTTTCAGATAGCTCTCAATGCAAAGGCTCTAGGCGCAAATATTGGTGTGAGAGCTAATTCAATCAAGGAAACACTGCATGTTGGTGAAGCGCATATTGAAGAAGAATCAGCCGAGTGGTTCTTGTGGGAGAACAACTCCATTTGGCTCACTAACTTCACACACCATCAGGCTTCCAAGCAGCTCTCAAGGAAACTCAGTTTTCACACTCTAGGCTTAATGCCCTTTGAGTGCATTATGTAGGAATGAACCTGGTAGAGCATCCCACACAAACCAATGCTCCACATGCGGGTTTCACATGCCACCAACTCCACATTCACAGACAACTTCAGCGCCAAAGCCATTTTCAGATAGCCCTCAATGCAAAGGCTCTAGGCTCAAATATTGGTGTGAGAGCTAATTCAATCAAGGAAACACTGCATGTTGGTGAAGCGCATATTGAAGAAGAATCAGGCGAGTGGTTCTTGTGGGGGAACAACTCCATTTGGCTCACTAACTTCACACACCATCAGGCTTCCAAGCAGCTCTCAAGGAAACTCAGTTTTCACACTCTAGGCTTAATGCCCTTTGAGTGCCTAGGAATGAAATGCACCAGGTAGAGCATCCCACACGAACCAATGCTCCACATGCGGGTTTCACATGCCACCAACTCCACATTCACAGACAACTTCAGCGCCAAAGCCATTTTCAGATAGCCCTCAATGCAAAGGCTCTAGGCGAAAATATTGGTGTGAGAGCTAATTCAATCAAGGAAACACTGCATGTTGGTGAAGTGCATATTGAAGAAGAATCAGCCGAGTGGTTCTTGTGGGAGAACAACTCCATTTGGCTCACTAACTTCACACACCATCAGGCTTCAAGCAGCTCTCAAGGAAACTCAGTTTTCACACTCTAGGCTTAATGCCCTTTGAGTGCCTAGGACTGAAATGAAGCTTGGTGAGCTTATCACACAAACCAATGCTCCACAGGCGGGTTTCACATGCCACCAACTCCACATTCACAGACAACTTCAGCGCCAAAGCCATTTTCAGATAGCTCTCAATACAAAGGCTCTAGGCGCAAATATTGGTGTGAGATCTAATTCAATCAAGGAAACACTGCATGTTAGTGAAGCGCATATTGAAGAAGAATCAGCCGAGTGGTTCTTGTGGGAGAACAACTCCATTTGGCTCACTAACTTCACACACCATCAGGCTTCCAAGCAGCTCTCAAGGAAACTCAGTTTTCACACTCTAGGCTTAATGCCCTTTGAGTGCATTATGTAGGAATGAACCTGGTAGAGCATCCCACACAAACCAATGCTCCACATGCGGGTTTCACATGCCACCAAGTCCACATTCACAGACAACTTCAGCGCCAAAGCTGTTTTCAGGTAGCCCTCAATGCAAAGGCTCCAGGCCCAAATATTGGTGTGAGAGCTAATTCAATCAAGGAAACACTGCATGTTGGTGAAGCGCATATTGAAGAAGAATCAGGCGAGTGGTTCTTGTGGGAGAACAACTCCATTTGGCTCACTAACTTCACACACCATCAGGCTTCCATGCAGCTCTCAAGGAAACTCAGTTTTCACACTCTAGGCTTAATGCCCTTTGAGTGCATTATGTAGGAATGAACCTGGTAGAGCATCCCACACAAACCAATGCTCCACAGGCGGGTTTCACATGCCACCAACTCCACATTCACAGACAACTTCAGCGCCAAAGCCATTTTCAGATAGCTCTCAATGCAAAGGCTCTAGGCGCAAATATTGGTGTGAGAGCTAATTCAATCAAGGAAACACTGCATGTTGGTGAAGCGCATATTGAAGAAGAATCAGCCGAGTGGTTCTTGTGGGAGAACAACTCCATTTGGCTCACTAACTTCACACACCATCAGGCTTCCAAGCAGCTCTCAAGGAAACTCAGTTTTCACACTCTAGGCTTAATGCCCTTTGAGTGCATTATGTAGGAATGAACCTGGTAGAGCATCCCACACAAACCAATGCTCCACATGCGGGTTTCACATGCCACCAACTCCACATTCACAGACAACTTCAGCGCCAAAGCCATTTTCAGATAGCCCTCAATGCAAAGGCTCTAGGCTCAAATATTGGTGTGAGAGCTAATTCAATCAAGGAAACACTGCATGTTGGTGAAGCGCATATTGAAGAAGAATCAGGCGAGTGGTTCTTGTGGGGGAACAACTCCATTTGGCTCACTAACTTCACACACCATCAGGCTTCCATGCAGCTCTCAAGGAAACTCAGTTTTCACACTCTAGGCTTAATGCCCTTTGAGTGCATTATGTAGGAATGAACCTGGTAGAGCATCCCACACAAACCAATGCTCCACAGGCGGGTTTCACATGCCACCAACTCCACATTCACAGACAACTTCAGCGCCAAAGCCATTTTCAGATAGCTCTCAATGCAAAGGCTCTAGGCGCAAATATTGGTGTGAGAGCTAATTCAATCAAGGAAACACTGCATGTTGGTGAAGCGCATATTGAAGAAGAATCAGCCGAGTGGTTCTTGTGGGAGAACAACTCCATTTGGCTCACTAACTTCACACACCATCAGGCTTCCAAGCAGCTCTCAAGGAAACTCAGTTTTCACACTCTAGGCTTAATGCCCTTTGAGTGCATTATGTAGGAATGAACCTGGTAGAGCATCCCACACAAACCAATGCTCCACATGCGGGTTTCACATGCCACCAACTCCACATTCACAGACAACTTCAGCGCCAAAGCCATTTTCAGATAGCCCTCAATGCAAAGGCTCTAGGCTCAAATATTGGTGTGAGAGCTAATTCAATCAAGGAAACACTGCATGTTGGTGAAGCGCATATTGAAGAAGAATCAGGCGAGTGGTTCTTGTGGGGGAACAACTCCATTTGGCTCACTAACTTCACACACCATCAGGCTTCCAAGCAGCTCTCAAGGAAACTCAGTTTTCACACTCTAGGCTTAATGCCCTTTGAGTGCCTAGGAATGAAATGCACCAGGTAGAGCATCCCACACGAACCAATGCTCCACATGCGGGTTTCACATGCCACCAACTCCACATTCACAGACAACTTCAGCGCCAAAGCCATTTTCAGATAGCCCTCAATGCAAAGGCTCTAGGCGAAAATATTGGTGTGAGAGCTAATTCAATCAAGGAAACACTGCATGTTGGTGAATCGCATATTGAAGAAGAATCAGCCGAGTGGTTCTTGTGGGAGAACACCTCCATTTGGCTCACTAACTTCACACACCATCAGGCTTCCAAGCAGCTCTCAAGGAAACTCAGTTTTCACACTCTAGGCTTAATGCCCTTTGAGTGCCTAGGACTCAAATGAAGCTTAATGAGCTTATCACACAAACCAATGCTCCACATGCGGGATTCACATGCCACCAACTCCACATTCACAGACAACTTCAGCGCCAAAGCCATTTTCAGATAGCTCTCAACGCAAAGGCTCTAGACCCAAATATTGGTGTGAGAGCGAATTCAATCAAGGAAACACTGCATGTTGGTGAAGCGCATATTGAAGAAGAATCAGCCGAGTGGTTCTTGTGGGAGAACAACTCCATTTGGCTCACTAACTTCACACACCATCAGGCTTCCAAGCAGCTCTCAAGGAAACTCAGTTTTCACACTCTAGGCTTAATGCCCTTTGAGTGCATTATGTAGGAATGAACCTGGTAGAGCATCCCACACAAACCAATGCTCCACATGCGGGTTTCACATGCCACCAACTCCACATTCACAGACAACTTCAGCGCCAAAGCCATTTTCAGATAGCCCTCAATGCAAAGGCTCTAGGCGCAAATATTGGTGTGAGAGCTAATTCAATCAAGGAAACACTGCATGTTGGTGAAGCGCATATTGAAGAAAAATCAGCCGAGTGGTTCTTGTGGGAGAACAACTCCATTTGGCTCACTAACTTCACACACCATCAGGCTTCCAAGCAGCTCTCAAGGAAACTCAGTTTTCACACTCTAGGCTTAATGCCCTTTGAGTGCCTAGGAATGAAATGCACCTGGTAGAGCATTCCACACAAACCAATGCTCCACATGCGGGTTTCACATGCCACCAACTCCACATTCACAGACAACTTCAGCGCCAAAGCCATTTTCAGATAGCCCTCAATGCAAAGGCTCTAGGCGCAAATATTGGTGTGAGAGCTAATTCAATCAAGGAAACACTGCATGTTGGTGAAGCGCATATTGAAGAAGAATCAGCCGAGTGGTTCTTGAGGGGGAACAACTCCATTTGGCTCACTAACTTCACACACCATCAGGCTTCCAAGCAGCTCTCAAGGAAACTCAGTTTTCACACTCTAGGCTTAATGCCCTTTGAGTGCATTATCTAGGAATGCACCTGGTAGAGCATCCCACACAAACCAATGCTCCACAGGCGGGTTTCACATGCCACCAACTCCACATTCACAGACAACATCAGCGCCAAAGCCGTTTTCAGATAGCTCTCAATGCAAAGGCTCTAGGCGCAAATATTGGTGTGAGAGCTAATTCAATCAAGGAAACACTGCATGTTGGTGAAGCGCATATTGAAGAAGAATCAGCCGAGTGGTTCTTGTGGGAGAACAACTCCATTTGGCTCACTAACTTCACACACCATCAGGCTTCCAAGCAGCTCTCAAGGAAACTCAGTTTTCACACTCTAGGCTTAATGCCCTTTGAGTGCCTAGGAAAGAACCTGATAGAGCATCCCACACACCAATGCTCCACATGCGGGTTTCACATGCCACCAACTCCACATTCACAGACAACTTCAGCGCCAAAGGCGTTTTCAGGTAGCCCTCAATGCAAAGGCTACAGGCGCAAATATTGGTGTGAGAGCTAATTCAATCAAGGAAACACTGCATGTTGGTGAAGCGCATATTGAAGAAGAATCAGGCGAGTGGTTCTTGTGGGAGAACAACTCCATTTGGCTCACTAACTTCACACACCATCAGGCTTCCAAGCAGCTCTCAAGGAAACTCAGTTTTCACACTCTAGGCTTAATGCCCTTTGAGAGCATTATGTAGGAAAGAACCTGGTAGAGCATCCCACAGAAAAGAATGTTCCACAGGCGGGTTTCACATGCCACCAACTCCACATTCACAGACAACTTCAGCGCCAAAGCCATTTTCAGATAGCCCTCAATGCAAGGGCTCTAGGCGCAAATATTGGTGTGAGAGCTAATTCAATCAAGGAAACAATGCATGTTGGTGAAGCGCATATTGAAGAAGAATCAGCAGAGTGGTTCTTGTGGGAGAACACCTCCATTTGGCTCACTAACTTCACACACCATCAGGCTTCCAAGCAGCTCTCAAGGAAACTCAGTTTTCACACTCTAGGCTTAATGCCCTTTGAGTGCATTATCTAGAAATGCACCTGGTAGAGCATCCCACACAAACCAATGCTCCACAGGCGGGTTTCACATGCCACCAACTCCACATTCACAGACAACATCAGCGCCAAAGCCGTTTTCAGATAGCTCTCAATGCAAAGGCTCTAGGCGCAAATATTGGTGTGAGAGCTAATTCAATCAAGGAAACACTGCATGTTGGTGAAGCGCATATTGAAGAAGAATCAGCCGAGTGGTTCTTGTGGGAGAACAACTCCATTTGGCTCACTAACTTCACACACCATCAGGCTTCCAAGCAGCTCTCAAGGAAACTCAGTTTTCACACTCTAGGCTTAATGCCCTTTGAGTGCCTAGGAAAGAACCTGATAGAGCATCCCACACACCAATGCTCCACATGCGGGTTTCACATGCCACCAACTCCACATTCACAGACAACTTCAGCGCCAAAGGCGTTTTCAGGTAGCCCTCAATGCAAAGGCTACAGGCGCAAATATTGGTGTGAGAGCTAATTCAATCAAGGAAACACTGCATGTTGGTGAAGCGCATATTGAAGAAGAATCAGGCGAGTGGTTCTTGTGGGAGAACAACTCCATTTGGCTCACTAACTTCACACACCATCAGGCTTCCAAGCAGCTCTCAAGGAAACTCAGTTTTCACACTCTAGGCTTAATGCCCTTTGAGAGCATTATGTAGGAAAGAACCTGGTAGAGCATCCCACAGAAAAGAATGTTCCACAGGCGGGTTTCACATGCCACCAACTCCACATTCACAGACAACTTCAGCGCCAAAGCCATTTTCAGATAGCCCTCAATGCAAGGGCTCTAGGCACAAATATTGGTGTGAGAGCTAATTCAATCAAGGAAACAATGCATGTTGGTGAAGCGCATATTGAAGAAGAATCAGCAGAGTGGTTCTTGTGGGAGAACACCTCCATTTGGCTCACTAACTTCACACACCATCAGGCTTCCAAGCAGCTCTCAAGGAAACTCAGTTTTCACACTCTAGGCTTAATGCCCTTTGAGTGCATTATCTAGAAATGAACCTGGTAGAGCATCCCACACAAACCAATGCTCCACATGCGGGTTTCACATGCCACCAACTCCACATTCACAGACAACTTCAGCGCCAAAGCCATTTTCAGATAGCCCTCAATGCAAAGGCTCTAGGCGCAAATATTGGTGTGAGAGCTAATTCAATCAAGGAAACACTGCATGTTGGTGAAGCGCATATTGAAGAAGAATCAGCCGAGTGGTTCTTGCGGGAGAACAACTCCATTTGGCTCACTAACTTCACACACCATCAGGCTTCCAAGCAGCTCTCAAGGAAACTCAGTTTTCACACTCTAGGCTTAATGCCCTTTGAGTGCCTAGGAATGAAATGCACCTGGTAGAGCATCCCACACAAAAGAATGCTCCACATGCGGGTTTCACATGCCACCAACTCCACATTCACAGACAACTTCAGTGCCAAAGCCATTTTCAGATAGCCCTCAATACAAAGGCTCTAGGCGCAAATATTGGTGTGAGAGCTAATTCAATCAAGGAAACACTGCATGTTGGTGAAGCGCATATTGAAGAAGAATCAGCCGAGTGGTTCTTGTGGGAGAACAACTCCATTTGGCTCACTAACTTCACACACCATCAGGCTTCCATGCAGCTCTCAAGGAAACTCAGTTTTCACACTCTAGGCTTAATGCCCTTTGAGTGCATTATGTAGGAATGAACCTGGTAGAGCATCCCACACAAACCAATGCTCCACATGCGGGTTTCACATGCCACCAACTCCACATTCACAGACAACTTCAGCGCCAAAGCCATTTTCAGATAGCCCTCAATGCAAAGGCTCTAGGCGCAAATATTGGTGTGAGAGCTAATTCAATCAAGGAAACACTGCATGTTGGTGAAGCGCATATTGAAGAAGAATCAGCCGAGTGGTTCTTGTGGGAGAACAACTCCATTTGGCTCACTAACTTCACACACCATCAGGCTTCCAAGCAGCTCTCAAGGAAACTCAGCTTTCACACTCTAGGCTTAATGCACTTTGAGTGCATTATCTAGGAATGATCCTGGTAGAGCATCCCACACAAACCAATGCTCCACATGCGGGTTTCACATGCCACCAACTCCACATTCACAGACAACTTCAGCGCCAAAGCCATTTTCAGATAGCTATCAATGCAAAGGCTCTAGGCGCAAATATTGGTGTGAGAGCTAATTCAATCAAGGAAACACTGCATGTTGGTGAAGCGCATATTGAAGAAGAATCAGCCGAGTGGTTCTTGTGGGAGAACAACTCCATTTGGCTCACTAACTTCACACACCATCAGCTTCCAAGCAGCTCTCAAGGAAACTCAGTTTTCACACTCTAGGCTTAATGCCCTTTGAGTGCCTAGGACTCAAATGAACCTGGTAGAGCATCCCACACAAACCAATGCTCCACATGCGGGTTTCACATGCCACCAACTCCACATTCACAGACAACTTCAGCGCCAAAGCCATTTTCAGATAGCCCTCAATGCAAAGGCTCTAGGCGCAAATATTGGTGTGAGAGCTAATTCAATCAAGGAAACAATGCATGTTGGTGAAGCGATATTGAAGAAGAATCAGCCGAGTGGTTCTTGTGGGAGAACAACTCCATTTGGCTCACTAACTTCACACACCATCAGGCTTCCAAGCAGCTCTCAAGGAAACTCAGTTTTCACACTCTAGGCTTAATGCCCTTTGAGTGCCTAGGAATGAAATGCACCTGGTAGAGCATCCCACACAAACCAATGCTCCACATGCGGGTTTCACATGCCACCAACTCCACATTCACAGACAACTTCAGCGCCAAAGCCATTTTCAGATAGCCCTCAATGCAAAGGCTCTAGGCGCAAATATTGGTGTGAGAGCTAATTCAATCAAGGAAACACTGCATGTTGGTGAAGCGCATATTGAAGAAGAATCAGCCGAGTGGTTCTTGTGGGACAACAACTTCATTTTGGCTCACTAACTTCACACACCATCAGGCTTCCATGCAGCTCTCAAGGAAACTCAGTTTTCACACTCTAGGCTTAATGCCCTTTGAGTGCATTATGTAGGAATGAACCTGGTAGAGCATCCCACACAAACCAATGCTCCACATGCGGGTTTCACATGCCACCAACTCCACATTCACAGACAACTTCATCGCCAAAGCCATTTTCAGATAGCCCTCAATGCAAAGGCTCTAGGTGCAAATATTGGTGTGAGAGCTAATTCAATCAAGGAAACACTGCATGTTGGTGAAGCGCATATTGAAGAAGAATCAGCCGAGTGGTTCTTGTGGGAGAACAACTCCATTTGGCTCACTAACTTCACACACCATCAGGCTTCCAAGCAGCTCTCAAGGAACTCAGTTTTCACACTCTAGGCTTAATGCCCTTTGAGTGCCTAGGACTGAAAAGAACCTGGTAGAGCATCCCACACAAACCAATGCTCCACATGCGGGTTTCACATGCCACCAACTCCACATTCACAGACAACTTCAGCGCCAAAGCCATTTTCAGATAGCCTCAATGCAAAGGCTCTAGGCGCAAATATTGGTGTGAGAGCTAATTCAATCAAGGAAACACTGCATGTTGGTGAAGCGCATATTGAAGAAGAATCAGCCGAGTGGTTCTTGTGGGAGAACACTCCATTTGGCTCACTAACTTCACACACCATCAGGCTTCCAAGCGGCTCTCAAGGAAACTCAGTTTTCACACTCTAGGCTTAATGCCCTTTGAGTGCATTATCTAGGAATGCACCTGGTAGAGCATCCCACACAAACCAATGCTCCACAGGCGGGTTTCACATGCCACCAACTCCACATTCACAGACAACATCAGCGCCAAAGCCGTTTTCAGATAGCTCTCAATGCAAAGGCTCTAGGCGAAAATATTGGTGTGAGAGCTAATTCAATCAAGGAAACACTGCATGTTGGTGAAGCGCATATTGAAGAAGAATCAGCCGAGTGGTTCTTGTGGGAGAACAACTCCATTTGGCTCACTAACTTCACACACCATCAGGCTTCCAAGCAGCTCTCAAGGAAACTCAGTTTTCACACTCTAGGCTTAATGCCCTTTGAGTGCCTAGGAAAGAACCTGATAGAGCATCCCACACACCAATGCTCCACATGCGGGTTTCACATGCCACCAACTCCACATTCACAGACAACTTCAGCGCCAAAGGCGTTTTCAGGTAGCCCTCAATGCAAAGGCTGCAGGCGCAAATATTGGTGTGAGAGCTAATTCAATCAAGGAAACACTGCATGTTGGTGAAGCGCATATTGAAGAAGAATCAGCCGAGTGGTTCTTGTGGGAGAACAACTCCATTTGGCTCACTAACTTCACACACCATCAGGCTTCCAAGCAGCTCTCAAGGAAACTCAGTTTTCACACTCTAGGCTTAATGCCCTTTGAGTGCATTATGTAGGAAAGAACCTGGTAGAGCATCCCACACAAACCAATGCTCCACATGCGGGTTTCACATGCCACCAACTCCACATTCACAGACAACTTCAGCGCCAAAGCCATTTTCAGATAGCCCTCAATGCAAAGGCTCTAGGCACAAATATTGGTGTGAGAGCTAATTCAATCAAGGAAACAATGCATGTTGGTGAAGCGCATATTGAAGAAGAATCAGCAGAGTGGTTCTTGTGGGAGAACACCTCCATTTGGCTCACTAACTTCACACACCATCAGGCTTCCAAGCAGCTCTCAAGGAAACTCAGTTTTCACACTCTAGGCTTAATGCCCTTTGAGTGCATTATCTAGAAATGAACCTGGTAGAGCATCCCACACAAACCAATGCTCCACATGCGGGTTTCACATGCCACCAACTCCACATTCACAGACAACTTCAGCGCCAAAGCCATTTTCAGATAGCCCTCAATGCAAAGGCTCTAGGCGCAAATATTGGTGTGAGAGCTAATTCAATCAAGGAAACACTGCATGTTGGTGAAGCGCATATTGAAGAAGAATCAGCCGAGTGGTTCTTGCGGAGAACAACTCCATTTGGCTCACTAACTTCACACACCATCAGGCTTCCAAGCAGCTCTCAAGGAAACTCAGTTTTCACACTCTAGGCTTAATGCCCTTTGAGTGCCTAGGAATGAAATGCACCTGGTAGAGCATCCCACACAAAAGAATGCTCCACATGCGGGTTTCACATGCCACCAACTCCACATTCACAGACAACTTCAGTGCCAAAGCCATTTTCAGATAGCCCTCAATACAAAGGCTCTAGGCGCAAATATTGGTGTGAGAGCTAATTCAATCAAGGAAACACTGCATGTTGGTGAAGCGCATATTGAAGAAGAATCAGCCGAGTGGTTCTTGTGGGAGAACAACTCCATTTGGCTCACTAACTTCACACACCATCAGGCTTCCAAGCAGCTCTCAAGGAAACTCAGTTTTCACACTCTAGGCTTAATGCCCTTTGAGTGCATTATGTAGGAATGAACCTGGTAGAGCATCCCACACAAACCAATGCTCCACATGCGGGTTTCACATGCCACCAACTCCACATTCACAGACAACTTCAGCGCCAAAGCCATTTTCAGATAGCTCTCAATGCAAAGGCTCTAGGCGCAAATATTGGTGTGAGAGCTAATTCAATCAAGGAAACACTGCATGTTGGTGAAGCGCATATTGAAGAAGAATCAGCCGAGTGGTTCTTGTGGGAGAACAACTCCATTTGGCTCACTAACTTCACACACCATCAGGCTTCCAAGCAGCTCTCAAGGAAACTCAGCTTTCACACTCTAGGCTTAATGCACTTTGAGTTCATTATCTAGGAATGATCCTGGTAGAGCATCCCACACAAACCAATGCTCCACATGCGGGTTTCACATGCCACCAACTCCACATTCACAGACAACTTCAGCGCCAAAGCCATTTTCAGATAGCTATCAATGCAAAGGCTCTAGGCGCAAATATTGGTGTGAGAGCTAATTCAATCAAGGAAACACTGCATGTTGGTGAAGCACATATTGAAGAAGAATCAGCCGAGTGGTTCTTGTGGGAGAACAACTCCATTTGGCTCACTAACTTCACACACCATCAGGCTTCCAAGCAGCTCTCAAGGAAACTCAGTTTTCACACTCTAGGCTTAATGCCCTTTGAGTGCCTAGGACTGAAATGAACCTGGTAGAGCATCCCACACAAACCAATGCTCCACATGCGGGTTTCACATGCCACCAACTCCACATTCACAGACAACTTCAGCGCCAAAGCCATTTTCAGATAGCCCTCAATGCAAAGGCTCTAGGCGCAAATATTGGTGTGAGAGCTAATTCAATCAAGGAAACAATGCATGTTGGTGAAGCGATATTGAAGAAGAATCAGCCGAGTGGTTCTTGTGGGAGAACAACTCCATTTGGCTCACTAACTTCACACACCATCAGGCTTCCAAGCAGCTCTCAAGGAAACTCAGTTTTCACACTCTAGGCTTAATGCCCTTTGAGTGCCTAGGAATGAAATGCACCTGGTAGAGCATCCCACACAAACCAATGCTCCACATGCGGGTTTCACATGCCACCAACTCCACATTCACAGACAACTTCAGCGCCAAAGCCATTTTCAGATAGCCCTCAATGCAAAGGCTCTAGGCGCAAATATTGGTGTGAGAGCTAATTCAATCAAGGAAACACTGCATGTTGGTGAAGCGCATATTGAAGAAGAATCAGCCGAGTGGTTCTTGTGGGACAACAACTCCATTTTGGCTCACTAACTTCACACACCATCAGGCTTCCATGCAGCTCTCAAGGAAACTCAGGTTTTCACACTCTAGGCTTAATGCCCTTTGAGTGCATTATGTAGGAATGAACCTGGTAGAGCATCCCACACAAACCAATGCTCCACATGTGGGTTTCACATGCCACCAACTCCACATTCACAGACAACTTCAGCGCCAAAGCCATTTTCAGATAGCCCTCAATGCAAAGGCTCTAGGCGCAAATATTGGTGTGAGAGCTAATTCAATCAAGGAAACACTGCATGTTGGTGAAGCGCATATTGAAGAAGAATCAGCCGAGTGGTTCTTGTGGGAGAACAACTCCATTTGGCTCACTAACTTCACACACCATTCAGGCTTCCAAGCAGCTCTCAAGGAAACTCAGTTTTCACACTCTAGGCTTAATGCCCTTTGAGTGCCTAGGACTGAAAAGAACCTGGTAGAGCATCCCACACAAACCAATGCTCCACAGGCGGGTTTCACATGCCACCAACTCCACATTCACAGACAACTTCAGCGCCAAAGCCATTTTCAGATAGCCCTCAATGCAAAGGCTCTAGGCGCAAATATTGGTGTGAGAGCTAATTCAATCAAGGAAACAATGCATGTTGGTGAAGCGCATATTGAAGAAGAATCAGCCGAGTGGTTCTTGTGGGAGAACACCTCCATTTGGCTCACTAACTTCACACACCATCAGGCTTCCAAGCAGCTCTCAAGGAAACTCAGTTTTCACACTCTAGGCTTAATGCCCTTTGAGTGCATTATGTAGGAATGAACCTGGTAGAGCATCCCACACAAACCAATGCTCCACATGCGGGTTTCACATGCCACCAACTCCACATTCACAGACAACTTCAGCGCCAAAGCCATTTTCAGATAGCCCTCAATGCAAAGGCTCTAGGCCCAAATATTGGTGTGAGAGCTAATTCAATCAAGGAAAACACTGCATGTTGGTGAAGCGCATATTGAAGAAGAATCAGCCGAGTGGTTCTTGTGGGAGAACAACTCCATTTGGCTCACTAACTTCACACACCATTCAGGCTTCCAAGCAGCTCTCAAGGAAACTCAGTTTTCACACTCTAGGCTTAATGCCCTTTGAGTGCATTATCTAGGAATGAACCTGGTAGAGCATCCCACACAAACCAATGCTCCAAATCCGGTTTTCACATGCCACCAACTCCACATTCACAGGCAACTTCAGCGCCAAAGCCATTTTCAGATAGCCCTCAATGCAAAGGGCTCTAGGCGAAAATATTGATGTGAGAGCTAATTCAATCAAGGAAACACTGCATGTTGGTGAAGCGCATATTGAAGAAGAATCAGCCGAGTGGTTCTTGTGGGAGAACAACTCCATTTGGCTCACTAACTTCACACACCATCAGGCTTCCAAGCAGCTCTCAATGAAACTCAGTTTTCACTCTCTAGGCTTAATGCCCTTTGAGTGCCTAGGACTGAAATGAACCTGGTACAGCATCCCACACAAACCAATGCTCCACATGCGGGTTTCACATGCCACCAACTCCACATTCTCAGACAACTTCAGCGCCAAAGCCATTTTCAGATAGCCCTCAATGCAAAGGCTCTAGACGCAAATATTGGTGTGAGAGCTAATTCAATCAAGGAAAACACTGCATGTTGATGAAGCGCATATTGAAGAAGAATCAGCCGAGTGGTTCTTGTGGGAGAATAACTATACTTGGATGACTAACTTCACACACCATCAGGCTTCCATGCAGCTCTCAAGGAAACTCAGTTTTCACACTCTAGGCTTAATGCCCTTTGAGTGCCTACGACTGAAATGAAGCTTGGTGAGCTTCCCGCACAAACCAATGCTCCACATGCGGGTTTCACATGCCACCAACTCCACATTCATAGACAACTTCAGCGCCAAAGCCATTTTCAGATAGCCCTCAATGCAAAGGCTCTAGGCGAAAATATTGATGTGAGAGCTAATCCAATCAAGGAAACACTGCATGTTGGTGAAGCGCATATTGAAGAAGAATCAGCCGAGTGGTTCTTGTGGGACAACAACTCCATTTGGCTGACTAACTTCACACACCATCAGGCTTCCAAGCAGCTCTCAAGGAAACTCAGTTTTCACACTCTAGGCTTAATGCCCTTTGAGTGCATTATGTAGGAATGAACCTGGTAGAGAATCCCACACGAACCAATGCTCCACATGCGGGTTTCACATGCCACCAACTCCACATTCACAGACAACTTCAGCGCCACAGCCATTTTCAGATAGCCCTCAATGCAAAGGCTCTAGGCGCAAATATTGGTGTGAGAGCTAATTCAATCAAGGAAACACTGCATGTTGGTGAAGCGCATATTGAAGAAGAATCAGGCGAGTGGTTCTTGTGGGAGAACAACTCCATTTGGCTCACTAACTTCACACACCATCAGGCTTCCATGCAGCTCTCAAGGAAACTCAGTTTTCACACTCTAGGCTTAATGCCCTTTGAGTGCATTATCTAGGAATGAACCTGATAGAGCATCCCACACAAACCAATGCTCCACATGCGGGTTTCACATGCCACCAACTCCACATTCACAGACAACTTCAGCGCCACAGCCATTTTCAGATAGCCCTCAACACAAAGGCTCTAGGCGCAAATATTGGTGTGAGAGCTAATTCAATCAAGGAAACACTGCATGTTGGTGAAGCGCATATTGAAGAAGAATCAGCCGAGTGGTTCTTGTGGGAGAACAACTCCATTTGGCTCACTAACTTCACACACCATCAGGCTTCCAAGCAGCTCTCAAGGAAACTCAGTTTTCACACTCTAGGATGCCCTTTGAGTGCATTATGTAGCAATGAACCTGGTAGAGCATCCCACACAAACCAATGCTCCACATGCGGGTTTCACATGCCACCAACTCCACATTCACAGACAACTTCAGCGCCAAAGCCATTTTCAGATAGCCCTCAATGCAAAGGCTCTAGGCGCAAATATTGGTGTGAGAGCTAATTCAATCAAGGAAACACTGCATGTTGGTGAAGCGCATATTGAAGAAGAATCAGCCGAGTGGTTCTTGTGGGAGAACAACTCCATTTGGCTCACTAACTTCACACACCCATCAGGCTTCCAAGCAGCTCTCAAGGAAACTCAGTTTTCACACTCTAGGCTTAATGCCCTTTGAGTGCCTAGGACTGAAATGAACCTGGTAGAGCATCCCACACGAACCAATGCTCCACATGCGGGTTTCACATGCCACCAACTCCACATTCACAGACAACTTCAGCGCCAAAGCCATTTTCAGATAGCCCTCAATACAAAGGCTCTAGGCGCAAATATTGGTGTGAGAGCTAATTCAATCAAGGAAACACTGCATGTTGATGAAGCGCATATTGAAGAAGAATCAGCGTGGTTCTTGTGGGAGAACAACTCCATTTGGCTCACTAACTTCACACACCATCAGGCTTCCAAGCAGCTCTCAAGGAAACTCAGTTTTCACACTCTAGGCTTAATGCCCTTTGAGTGCATTATGTAGGAATGAACCTGGTAGAGAATCCCACACGAACCAATGCTCCACATGCGGGTTTCACATGCCACCAACTCCACATTCACAGACAACTTCAGCGCCACAGCCATTTTCAGATAGCCCTCAATGCAAAGGCTCTAGGCAAAAAATATTGGTGTGAGAGCTAATTCAATCAAGGAAACACTGCATGTTGGTGAAGCGCATATTGAAGAAGAATCAGCCGAGTGGTTCTTGTGGGAGAACAACTCCATTTGGCTCACTAACTTCACACACCATCAGGCTTCCAAGCAGCTCTCAAGGAAACTCAGTTTTCACACACTAGGCTTAATGCCCTTTGAGTGCCTAGGACTGAAATGAACCTGGTAGAGCATTCCACACAAACCAATGCTCCACATGCGGGTTTCACATGCCACCAACTCCACATTCACAGACAACTTCAGCGCCAAAGCCATTTTCAGATAGCCCTCAATAAAAAGGCTCTAGGCGCAAATATTGGTGTGAGAGCTAATTCGATGAAGGAAACACTGCATGTTGGTGAAGCGCATATTGAAGAAGAATCAGCCGAGTGGTTCTTGTGGGAGACAACTCCATTTGGCTCACTAACTTCACACACCATCAGGCTTCCAAACAGCTCTCAAGGAAACTCAGTTTTCACACTCTAGGCTTAATGCCCTTTGAGTGCATTATGTAGGAATGAACCTGGTAGAGCATCCCACACAAACCAATGCTCCACATGCGGGCTTCACATGCCACCAACTCCACATTCACAGACAACTTCAGGGCCAAAGCCATTTTCAGATAGCCGTCAATGCAAAGGCTCTAGGCGCAAATATTGGTGTGAGAGCTAATTCAATCAAGGAAACACTGCATGTTGGTGAAGCGCATATTGAAGAAGAATCAGCCGAGTGGTTCTTGTTTGAGAACAACTCCATTTGGCTCACTAACTTCACACACCATCAGGCTTCCAAGCAGCTCTCAAGGAAACTCAGTTTTCACTCTCTAGGCTTAATGCCCTTTGAGTGCCTAGGACTGAAATGAACCTGGTACAGCATCCCACACAAACCAATGCTCCACATGCGGGTTTCACATGCCACCAACTCCACATTCACAGACAACTTCAGCGCCAAAGCCATTTTCAGATAGCCCTCAATACAAAGGCTCTAGGCGCAAATATTGGTGTGAGAGCTAATTCAATCAAGGAAACACTGCATGTTGGTGAAGCGCATATTGAAGAAGAATCAGCCGAGTGGTTCTTGTGGAGAACAACTCCATTTGGCTCACTAACTTCACACACCATCAGGCTTCCAAACAGCTCTCAAGGAAACTCAGTTTTCACACTCTAGGCTTAATGCCCTTTGAGTGCATTATGTAGGAATGAACCTGGTAGAGCATCCCACACAAACCAATGCTCCACATGCGGGTTTCACATGCCACCAACTCCCACATTCGCAGACAACTTCAGCGCCAAAGCCATTTTCAGATAGCCCTCAATGCAAAGGCTCTAGGCCCAAATATTGGTGTGAGAGCTAATTCAATCAAGGAAACACTGCATGTTGATGAAGCGCATATTGAAGAAGAATCAGCCGAGTGGTTCTTGTGGGAGAATAACTATACTTGGATGACTAACTTCACACACCATCAGGCTTCCATGCAGCTCTCAAGGAAACTCAGTTTTCACACTCTAGGCTTAATGCCCTTTGAGTGCCTACGACTGAAATGAAGCTTGGTGAGCTTCCCGCACAAAGCAATGCTCCACATGCGGGTTTCACATGCCACCAACTCCACATTCATAGACAACTTCAGCGCCAAAGCCATTTTCAGATAGCCCTCAATGCAAAGGCTCTAGGCGAAAATATTGATGTGAGAGCTAATTCAATCAAGGAAACACTGCATGTTGGTGAAGCGCATATTGAAGAAGAATCAGCCGAGTGGTTCTTGTGGGACAACAACTCCATTTGGCTGACTAACTTCACACACCATCAGGCTTCCAAGCAGCTCTCAAGGAAACTCAGTTTTCACACTCTAGGCTTAATGCCCTTTGAGTGCATTATGTAGGAATGAACCTGGTAGAGAATCCCACACGAACCAATGCTCCACATGCGGGTTTCACATGCCACCAACTCCACATTCACAGACAACTTCAGCGCCACAGCCATTTTCAGATAGCCCTCAATGCAAAGGCTCTAGGCAAAAAATATTGGTGTGAGAGCTAATTCAATCAAGGAAACACTGCATGTTGGTGAAGCGCATATTGAAGAAGAATCAGCCGAGTGGTTCTTGTGGGAGAACAACTCCATTTGGCTCACTAACTTCACACACCATCAGGCTTCCATGCAGCTCTCAAGGAAACTCAGTTTTCACACTCTAGGCTTAATGCCCTTTGAGTGCATTTTCTAGGAAAGAACCTGGTAGAGCATCCCACACAAACCAATGCTCCACATGCGGGTTTCACATGCCACCAACTCCACATTCACAGACAACTTCAGCGCCAAAGCCATTTTCAGATAGCACTCAATGCAAAGGCTCTAGGCACAAATATTGGTGTGAGAGCTAATTCAATCAAGGAAACACTGCATGTTGGTGATGCGCATATTGAAGAAGAATCAGCAGCGTGGTTCTTGTGGAGAACAACTCCATTTGGCTGACTAAATTCACACACCATCAGGCTTCCAAGCAGCTCTCAAGGAACTCAGTTTTCACACTCTAGACTTAATGCCCTTTGAGTGCCTACGACTGAAATGAAGCTTGGTGAGCTTCCCGCACCAACCAATGCTCCACAGGCGGGTTTCACATGCCACCAACTCCACATTCACAGACAACTTCAGCGCCACAACCGTTTTCAGATAGCACTCAATGCAAAGGCTCTAGGTGCAAATATGGTGTGAGAGCTAATTCAATCAAGGAAACACTGCATGTTGGTGAAGCGCATATTGAAGAAGAATCAGCTGAGTGGTTCTTGTGGGAGAACAACTCCATTTGGCTCACTAACTTCACACACCATCAGGCTTCCAAGCAGCTCTCAAGGAAACTCAGTTTTCACACTCTAGGCTTAATGCCCTTTGAGTGCATTATCTAGGAAAGAACCTGGTAGAGCATCCCACACAAACCAATGCTCCACATGCGGGTTTCACATGCCACCAACTCCACATTCACAGACAACTTCAGCGCCAAAGCCATTTTCAGATAGCCCTCAATGCAAAGGCTCTAGGTGCAAATATTGGTGTGAGAGCTAATTCAATCAAGGAAACACTGCATGTTGGTGAAGCGATATTGAAAAAGATTCAGACGAGTGGTTCTTGTGGGAGAACAACTCCATTTGGCTCACTAACTTCACACACCATCAGGCTTCCAAGCAGCTCTCAAGGAAACTCAGTTTTCACACTCTAGGCTTAATGCCCTTTGAGTGCATTATGTAGAATGAACCTGGTAGAGCATCCCACACAAACCAATGCTCCACATGCGGGTTTCACATGCCACCAACTCCACATTCACAGACAACTTCAGCGCCAAAGCCATTTTCAGATAGCCGTCAATGCAAAGGCTCTAGGCGCAAATATTGGTGTGAGAGCTAATTCAATCAAGGAAACACTGCATGTTGGTGAAGCGCATATTGAAGAAGAATCAGCCGAGTGGTTCTTGTGGGAGAACAACTCCACTTGCTGACTAACTTCACACACCATCAGGCTTAAAAGCAGCTCTCAAGAAACTCAGTTTTCACACTCTAGGCTTAATGCCCTTTGAGAGCCTACGACTGAAATGAAACTTGGTGAGCTTCCCGCACAAACCAATGCTCCACATGCGGGTTTCACATGCCACCAACTCCACATTCAAAGACAACTTCATCGCCATAGAGGTTTTCAGAGAGCACTCAATGCAAGGCTCTAGCACAAATATTGGTGTGAGAGCTAATCCAATCAAGGAAACACTGCATGTTGGTGAAGCGCATATTGAAGAAGAATCAGCCGAGTGGTTCTTGTGGGAGAACAACTCCATTTGACTCACTAACTTCACACACCATCAGGCTTCAAGCAGCTCTCAAGGAAACTCAGTTTTCACACTCTAGGCTTAATGCCCTTTGAGTGCATTATGTAGGAATGAACCTGGTAGAGCATCCCACACAAACCAATGCTCCACATGCGGGTTTCACATGCACCAACTCCACATTCACAGACAACTTCAGCGCCAAAGCCATTTTCAGATAGCCCTCAATGCAAAGGCTCTAGACGCAAATATTGATGTGAGAGCTAATTCAATCAAGGAAACACTGCATGTTGGTGAAGCGCATATTGAAGAAGAATCAGCCGAGTGGTTCTTGTGGGAGAACACCTCCATTTGGCTGACTAACTTCACACACCATCAGGCTTCCAAGCAGCTCTCAAGGAAACTCAGTTTTCACACTCTAGGCTTAATGTCCTTTGAGTGCATTATGTAGGAATGAACCTGGTAGAGAATCCCACACGAACCAATGCTCCACAGGCGGGGTTCACATGCCACCAACTCCACATTCACAGACAACTTCAGCGCCACAGCCATTTTCAGATAGCCCTCAATGCAAAGGCTCTAGGCACAAATATTGGTGTGAGAGCTAATTCAATCAAGGAAACACTGCATGTTGGTGAAGCGCATATTGAAGAAGAATCAGCCGAGTGGTTCTTGTGGGAGAACAACTCCATTTGACTCACTAACTTCACACACCATCAGGCTTCCAAGCAGCTCTCAAGGAAACTCAGTTTTCACACTCTAGCTTAATGCCCTTTGAGTGCATTATGTAGGAATGAACCTGGTAGAGCATCCCACACAAACCAATGCTCCACATGCGGGTTTCACATGCCACCAACTCCACATTCACAGACAACTTCAGCGCCAAAGCCATTTTCAGATAGCCCTCAATGCAAAGGCTCTAGGCGAAAATATTGATGTGAGAGCTAATTCAATCAAGGAAACACTGCATGTTGGTGAAGCGCATATTGAAGAAGAATTAGCCGAGTGGTTCTTGTGGGAGAACAACTCCATTTGGCTCACTAACTTCACACACCATCAGGCTTCCAAGCAGCTCTCAAGGAAACTCAGTTTTCACACTCTAGGCTTAATGCCCTTTGAGTGCATTATGTAGGAATGAACCTGGTAGAGCATCCCACACAACCAATGCTCCACATGCGGGTTTCACATGCCACCACTCCACATTCACAGACAACTTCAGCGCCAAAGCCATTTTCAGATAGCCCTCAATGCAACGGCTCTAGGCGAAATATTGGTGTGAGAGCTAATTCAATCAAGGAAACACTGCATGTTGGTGAAGCGCATATTGAAGAAGAATCAGCCGAGTGGTTCTTGTGGGAGAACAACTCCATTTGGCTCACTAACTTCACACACCGTCAGGCTTCCAAGCAGCTCTCAAGGAAACTCAGTTTTCACACTCTAGGCTTAATGCCCTTTGAGTGCATTATCTAGGAATGAACCTGGTAGAGCATCCCACACAAACCAATGCTCCACTTGCGGGTTTCACATGCCACCAACTCCACATTCACAGACAACTTCAGCGCCAAAGCCATTTTCAGATAGCCTTCAATGCAAAGGGAGAGGACGTCTAGCTCGGATCCCGAACCCAGTCTGACATGTGCCCATGGCTCATGGCGGCTGGGCCCGGACATGCCTGAGTGCGGCCTGCTTCCTTCTGGGGTGAGTACGCCGAGGGGGGAGGCCTCCGTGACTGGGCATGTCCGGGACCCACCCAACACCCTCATTGGGTGGTGGGTGAACGGGATTGGGAGGGGCGCAACCTCGGGCCTGCAGGATTTAACCTCCGGCTGCCAGAGGCGAGCCGAGCGCTGCGGGAGAGGACGTCTAGCTCGGATCCCGAACCCAGTCCGCCATGTGCCCATGGCTCATGGCGGGCTGGGCCCGGACATGCCTGAGTGCGGCCTGCTTCCTTCTGGGGTGAGTACGCCGAGGGGGGAGGCCTCCGTGACTGGGCATGTCCGGGACCCACCCAACACCCTCATTGGGTGGTGGGTGAACGGGATTGGGGAGGGGCGCAACCTCGGGCCTGCAGGATTTAACCTCCGGCTGCCAGAGGCGAGCCGAGGGCTGCGGGAGAGGACGTCTAGCTCGGATCCCGAACCCAGTCCGCCATGTGCCCATGGCTCATGGCGGGCTGGGCCCGGACATGCCTGAGTGCGGCCTGCTTCCTTCTGGGGTGAGTACGCCGAGGGGGGAGGCCTCCGTGACTGGGCATGTCCGGGACCCACCCAACACCCTCATTGGGTGGTGGGTGAACGGGATTGGGGAGGGGCGCAACCTCGGGCCTGCAGGATTTAACCTCCGGCTGCCAGAGGCGAGCCGAGGGCTGCGGGAGAGGACGTCTAGCTCGGATCCCGAACCCAGTCCGCCATGTGCCCATGGCTCATGGCGGGCTGGGCCCGGACATGCCTGAGTGCGGCCTGCTTCCTTCTGGGGTGAGTACGCCGAGGGGGGAGGCCTCCGTGACTGGGCATGTCCGGGACCCACCCAACACCCTCATTGGGTGGTGGGTGAACGGGATTGGGGAGGGGCGCAACCTCGGGCCTGCAGGATTTAACCTCCGGCTGCCAGAGGCGAGCCGAGGGCTGCGGGAGAGGACGTCTAGCTCGGATCCCGAACCCAGTCCGCCATGTGCCCATGGCTCATGGCGGGCTGGGCCCGGACATGCCTGAGTGCGGCCTGCTTCCTTCTGGGGTGAGTACGCCGAGGGGGGAGGCCTCCGTGACTGGGCATGTCCGGGACCCACCCAACACCCTCATTGGGTGGTGGGTGAACGGGATTGGGGAGGGGCGCAACCTCGGGCCTGCAGGATTTAACCTCCGGCTGCCAGAGGCGAGCCGAGGGCTGCGGGAGAGGACGTCTAGCTCGGATCCCGAACCCAGTCCGCCATGTGCCCATGGCTCATGGCGGGCTGGGCCCGGACATGCCTGAGTGCGGCCTGCTTCCTTCTGGGGTGAGTACGCCGAGGGGGGAGGCCTCCGTGACTGGGCATGTCCGGGACCCACCCAACACCCTCATTGGGTGGTGGGTGAACGGGATTGGGGAGGGGCGCAACCTCGGGCCTGCAGGATTTAACCTCCGGCTGCCAGAGGCGAGCCGAGGGCTGCGGGAGAGGACGTCTAGCTCGGATCCCGAACCCAGTCCGCCATGTGCCCATGGCTCATGGCGGGCTGGGCCCGGACATGCCTGAGTGCGGCCTGCTTCCTTCTGGGGTGAGTACGCCGAGGGGGGAGGCCTCCGTGACTGGGCATGTCCGGGACCCACCCAACACCCTCATTGGGTGGTGGGTGAACGGGATTGGGGAGGGGCGCAACCTCGGGCCTGCAGGATTTAACCTCCGGCTGCCAGAGGCGAGCCGAGGGCTGCGGGAGAGGACGTCTAGCTCGGATCCCGAACCCAGTCCGCCATGTGCCCATGGCTCATGGCGGGCTGGGCCAGGCGGCCAGTGCGCCATTTGGCGCCAGGCTGAGCCTGCTGGCGGCCCGGCCGGGGAGCTCTGGGGTATTGGACATCTGAATCGCTGCTGAGATAGCTCTAGAGTGACCCCACTGTTTCTGGGATCTGAGTCAATCCTAAAGACTCCCAATGCCAGTAACTCTTCCTTTGAAGAACTTCCAATCCCTTAATAATGCTGAGCTTTGAACACCTATCAAGTAAAAGATAAGCTCCGGCTTGTGTAGCAGGCTGGCACCTAATGGTCCTCGGAGCAACCACGTGCAGGTGCATGATTTACAGCTAGGAACGGTCCCAATCTGGGATGCCACAGCTGGGATGAGGTTCCCACCAAGGGGTGTATGTGCTGGAATGGGGGCTGCGTTCTATCTAGGAAACAGTTGCAGTCACCCGAGGCACTAGTGTGGGCTGGGATTGGATGCACCAGGCCGGTTCAGATCCCAGCACCATCTGGTGTTATGGAGAAACAGGGTAGATGTGGGACTGACTAGGCTGGGTCTCAATCCCCTTCTGAGCCATGTGTGAGGTGTATGTGGGTATGGACGAGCCATGGCTGGGCTGAAACATCCAACAACAAGAGTCAGAGTGGGGTGAAAGCCAGCCAGGAAAAGCCACTGTTCCTGCTAGGACAGGAGGTGAACTGAGTAGGGTTGGCTCAAGAACCCCCTGGCAAGCGCAAAATCTGGCATTGGGAGGGGTTCTGATGGAGGAGCCTGGGCAACTCCTCTGGCAGGACACAGTCCCTGCAGGTAAGCGCGAGAAGCATGATTGGAAACAGCCCAGAATAGGCCATGGAAAGTTTCCCACTGGCATGCATTCGGCATGGGTCAGGAGCAGACCAGGCTGAATCAGTTCATGTCATCCTCTGGCAAATCCGATCACCAGATCAGAGTGTGGAATGGGCCGGGTTTGGTTGCGACAAAACCAGTACACATTATGGAACGCCAGGGCGTGGTTGCCTGTACTGGATATGAATGCAGCACCCATCCAGCACACGTGAGATCCAGGAAGGGAGGGGCAGAGCTGGCGGGGGGGTTAAGGGGCTGGTCCCCTCGCTGGACAACCACTCCCACTGGAGAGTGTTGGCTGGGATAGAGACAGACACGACTAAGCAAGGCTACAACACCTGTGCGCTGCATGTGGACAAGATCAGGGCCACAGCATCAGCTGGCAGAAGCTGGCACTGGGGACTAATTCTGTCGAGTCAAATCACAGGACCACCTAAAGAGTGCATAAACCGGGACAGAGAGAGCTGGGAGGGAAAAAGTGGGTTCCCCATTCTTGGGTCACTATTCCCGTGGGAGGGCATGAAAACTAGGACGGGGGCTGGGATGGCTAGACAGAGGCACTCAACAACATCTGTGAGGGCTGGATGGTTGAGTCGATTAGATAGAACTAAGCTTTAATACCCATTGACAAGTACAAGAGCCAAATGGGATGGGGGACAGACTGGTCTTCTGCTACACAAATTGGCAAACCAGGGTAGGGGGCAGGCTTGGTGGGGGTTATTGTGGGTCGCCCCGACTAGGCTGCAGCTCCCACTGGATGATGTAAGGGCCGAACCAGACTGGACTGCAACACCCATTGGTTCCAGTGCAACTCGGGACTGAAAACAAAACCAACACAGCAATTGCAACCACCAGCTGATCAGGGTGATGGACTGTGCCGGGCCCTGTGCTTGCTAGAACATACAAGAATCTGGTCTGGGAATACCTCAAAGTATCTTTGGAGATCTCCCCACTTGAACTGCTTCTCCCCACTTGAACTGCTGGACTCAGAATTCTAACCAAGAAAAGACAGAAGACAGAATAGGACAATCATTCATCTCAGCTACATGCTGGCAGCGAAATATGGGACAAATGGAGACTTCATGATGGACCATATCAATCAGTGGACCACTTCATCGAGCGAAACTGGCAGTGACTCATAACTGGAGAACTATTAACTCCACTTGAGCACATATCTCAGAGCATGCCCCACATCCGGGACTTGGGGTGGGCGGGAAACCGGGTGGGGCTTCTCCCTCAATATCCCCTTTTACCTCAGACACATGATGGAAACAATATGGACATAATAGCACTGCCCACCTCCCTATCCCCCTGAACCTTTTTTTTTTCTTCTCTTTCTTGATTTTCCTTCAACTATAGTTAACTATGTAAAGATTGTCAACAACAATACAATAAAATGGATTATAAAAAAAAAAAAAAAAAAAAAAGAAGAATCAGCCGAGTGGTTCTTGTGGGAGAACACCTCCATTTGGCTCACTAACTTCACACACCATCAGGCTTCCATGCAGCTCTCAAGGAAACTCAGTTTTCACACTCTAGGCTTAATGCCCTTTGAGTGCATTATGTAGGAATGAACCTGGTAGAGCATCCCACACAAACCAATGCTCCACATGCGGGTTTCACATGCCACCAACTCCACATTCACAGACAACTTCAGCGCCAAAGCCATTTTCAGATAGCCCTCAATGCAAAGGCTCTAGACGCCCAAATATTGGTGTGAGAGCTAATTCAATCAAGGAAACACTGCATGTTGGTGAAGCGCATATTGAAGAAGAATCAGCCGAGTGGTTCTTGTGGGAGAACAACTCCATTTGGCTCACTAACTTCACACACCATCAGGCTTCCATGCAGCTCTCAAGGAAACTCAGTTTTCACACTCTAGGCTTAATGCCCTTTGAGTGCATTATCTAGGAATGAACCTGGTAGAGCATTACACACAAACCAATGCTCCACATGCGGGTTTCACATGCCACCAACTCCACATTCACAGACAACTTCAGCGCCAAAGCCATTTTCAGATAGCCCTCAATGCAAAGGCTCTAGGCCGAAATATTGGTGTGAGAGCGAATTCAATGAAGAAAACACTGCATGTTGGTGAAGCGCATATTGAAGAAGAATCAGCCGAGTGGTTCTTGTGGGAGAATAACTATACTTGGCTGACTAACGTCACACACCATCAGGCTTCCAAGCAGCTCAAAAGGAAACTCAGTTTTCACACTCTAGGCTTAATGCCCTTTGAGTGCCTAGGACTGAAATGAAGCTTGGTGAGATTCCCGCACAAACTAATGCTCCACATGCGGGTTTCACATGCCACCAACTCCACATTCACAGACAACTTCAGCGACAAATAGGTTTTCAGAGAGCACTCAATGCAAAGGCTCTAGGCACAAATATTGGTGTGAGAGCTAATTCAATCAAGGAAACACTGCATGTTGGTGAAGCGCATATTGAAGAAGAATCAGCCGAGTGGTTCTTGTGGGAGAACAACTCCATTTGGCTCACTAACTTCACACACCATCAGGCTTCCAAGCAGCTCTCAAGGAAACTCAGTTTTCACACTCTAGGCTTAATGCCCTTTGAGTGCATTATGTAGGAATGAACCTGGTAGAGCATCCCACACAAACGAATGCTCCACATGCGGGTTTCACATGCCACCAACTCCACATTCACAGACAACTTCAACGCCAAAGCCATTTTCAGATAGCCGTCAATGCAAAGGCTCTAGGCGAAAATATTGGTGTGAGAGCTAATTCAACCAAGGAAACACTGCATGTTGGTGAAGCGCATATTGAAGAAGAATCAGCCGAGTGGTTCTTGTGGGAGAACAACTCCATTTGGCTCACTAACTTCACACACCATCAGGCTTCCAAGCAGCTCTCAAGGAAACTCAGTTTTCACACTCTAGGCTTAATGCCCTTTGAGTGCATTATGTAGGAATGAACCTGGTAGAGCATCCCACACAAACCAATGCTCCACATGCGGGTTTCACATGCCACCAACTCCACATTCACAGACAACTTCAGCGCCAAAGCAATTTTCAAATAGCCCTCAATGCAAAGGCTCTAGGTGTAAATATTGGTGTGAGAGCTAATTCAATCAAGGAAACACTGCATGTTGGTGAAGCGCATATTGAAGAAGAATCAGCCGAGTGGTTCTTGTGGGACAACAACTCCATTTGGCTCACTAACTTCACACACCATCAGGCTTCCAAGCAGCTCTAAAGGAAACTCAGTTTTCACACTCTAGGCTTAATGCCCTTTGAGTGCCTACGACTGAAATGAAGCTTGGTGAGCTTCCCGCACCAACCAATGCTCCACAGGCGGGTTTCACATGCCACCAACTCCACATTCACAGACAACTTCAGCGCCAAAGCCATTGTCAGATAGCCCTCAATGCAAAGGCTCTAGGTGCAAATATTGTTGTGAGAGCTAATTCAATCAAGGAAACACTGCATGTTGGTGAAGCGCATATTGAAAAAGAATCAGCCGAGTGGTTCTTGTGGGAGAACAACTCCATTTGGCTCACTAACTTCACACACCATCAGGCTTCCAAGCAGCTCTCAAGGAAACTCAGTTTTCACACTCTAGGCTTAATGCCTTTTGAGTGCATTATGTAGGAATGAACCTGGTAGAGCATCCCACACAAACCAATGCTCCACATGCGGGTTTCACATGCCACCAACTCCACATTCACAGACAACTTCAGCGCCAAAGCCATTTTCAGATAGCCCTCAATGCAAAGGCTCTAGGCGAAAATATTGGTGTGAGAGCTAATTCAATCAAGGAAACACTGCATGTTGGTGAAGGGCATATTGAAGAAGAATCAGCCGAGTGGTTCTTGTGGGAGAACAACTCCACTTGGCTGACTAACTTCACACACCATCAGGCTTAAAAGCAGCTCTCAAGGAAACTCAGTTTTCACACTCTATGCTTAATGCCCTTTGAGTGCCTACGACTGAAATGAAGCTTGGTGTGCTTACCGCACAAACCAATGCTCCACATGCGGGTTTCACATGCCACCAACTCCACATTCAAAGACAACTTCAGCGCCACAGCCATTTTCAGATAGCCCTCAATGCAAAGGCTCTAGGCAAAAAATATTGGTGTGAGAGCTAATTCAATCAAGGAAACACTGCATGTTGGTGAAGCGCATATTGAAGAAGAATCAGCCGAGTGGTTCTTGTGGGAGAACAACTCCATTTGGCTCACTAACTTCACACACCATCAGGCTTCCAAGCAGCTCTCAAGGAAACTCAGTTTTCACACTCTAGGCTTAATGCCCTTTGAGTGCATTATCTAGGAAAGAACCTGGTAGAGCATCCCACACAAACTAATGCTCCACATGCGGGTTTCACATGCCACCAACTCCACATTCACAGACAACTTCAGCGCCAAAGCCATTTTCAGATAGCCCTCAATGCAAAGGCTCTAGGCGCAAATATTGGTGTGAGAGCTAATTCAATCAAGGAAACACTGCATGTTGGTGAAGCGCATATTGAAGAAGAATCAGCCGAGTGGTTCTTGTGGGAGAACACCTCCATTTGGCTCACTAACTTCACACACCATCAGGCTTCCATGCAGCTCTCAAGGAAACTCAGTTTTCACACTCTAGGCTTAATGCCCTTTGAGTGCCTAGGAATGAAATGCACCTGGTAGAGCATCCCACACAAACCAATGCTCCACATGCGGGTTTCACATGCCACCAACTCCACATTCACAGACAACTTCAGCGCCAAAGCCATTTTCAGATAGCCCTCAATGCAAAGGCTCTAGGCCGAAATATTGGTGTGAGAGCGAATTCAATCAAGGAAACACTGCATGTTGGTGAAGCGCATATTGAAGAAGGATCAGCTGAGTATTTCTTGTGGGAGAACAACTCCATTTGGCTCACTAACTTCACACACCATCAGGCTTCCAAGCAGCTCTCAAGGAAACTCAGTTTTCACACTCTAGGCTTAATGCCCTTTGAGTGCATTATCTAGGAATGAACCTGGTAGAGCATCCCACACAAACCAATGCTCCACATGTGGGTTTCACATGCCACCAACTCCACATTCACAGACAACTTCAGCGCCACAGCCATTTTCAGATAGCCTCAATGCAAAGGCTCTAGGCCCAAATATTGGTGTGAGAGCGAATTCAATCAAGGAAACACTGCATGTTGGTGAAGCGCATATTGAAGAAGAATCAGCCGAGTGGTTCTTGTGGGAGAATAACTCCATTTGGCTCACTAACTTCACACACCATCAGGCTTCCAAGCAGCTCTCAAGGAAACTCAGTTTTCACACTCTAGGCTTAATGCCCTTTGAGTGCCTAGGACTGAAATGAAGCTTGGTTAGCTTCCCGCACAAACTAATGCTCCACATGCGGGTTTCACATGCCACCAACTCCACATTCACAGACAACTTCAGCGCCAAAGCCATTTTCAGATAGCCCTCAATGCAACGGCTCTAGGCGCAAATATTGGTGTGAGAGCTAATTCAATCAAGGAAACAAGCATGTTGGTGAAGCGCATATTGAAGAAGAATCAGCCGAGTGGTTCTTGTGGGAGAACAACTCCATTTGGCTCACTAACTTCACACACCATCAGGCTTCCAAGCAGCTCTCAAGGAAACTCAGTTTTCACACTCTAGGCTTAGTGCCCTTTGAGTGCATTATGTAGGAATGCACCTGATAGAGCATCCCACACAAACTAATGCTCCACATGCGGGTTTCACATGCCACCAACTCCACATTCACAGACAACTTCAGCGCCAAAGCCATTTTCAGATAGCCCTCAATGCAAAGGCTCTAGGCGCAAATATTGGTGTGAGAGCTAATTCAATCAAGGAAACACTGCATGTTGGTGAAGCGCATATTGAAGAAGAATCAGCCGAGTGGTTCTTGTGGGAGAACACCTCCATTTGGCTCACTAACTTCACACACCATCAGGCTTCCATGCAGCTCTCAAGGAAACTCAGTTTTCACACTCTAGGCTTAATGCCCTTTGAGTGCCTAGGAATGAAATGCACCTGGTAGAGCATCCCACACAAACCAATGCTCCACATGCGGGTTTCACATGCCACCAACTCCACATTCACAGACAACTTCAGCGCCAAAGCCATTTTCAGATAGCCCTCAATGCAAAGGCTCTAGGCCGAAATATTGGTGTGAGAGCTAATTCAATCAAGGAAACACTGCATGTTGGTGAAGCGCATATTGAAGAAGGATCAGCTGAGTATTTCTTGTGGGAGAACAACTCCATTTGGCTCACTAACTTCACACACCATCAGGCTTCCAAGCAGCTCTCAAGGAAACTCAGTTTTCACACTCTAGGCTTAATGCCCTTTGAGTGCATTATCTAGGAATGAACCTGGTAGAGCATTACACACAAACCAATGCTCCACATGCGGGTTTCACATGCCACCAACTCCACATTCACAGACAACTTCAGCGCCACAGCCATTTTCAGATAGCCTCAATGCAAAGGCTCCACGCCCAAACATTGTTGTGAGAGCGAATTCAATCAAGGAAACACTGCATGTTGGTGAAGCGCATATTGAAGAAGAATCAGCCGAGTGGTTCTTGTGGGAGAATAACTCCATTTGGCTCACTAACTTCACACACCATCAGGCTTCCAAGCAGCTCTCAAGGAAACTCAGTTTTCACACTCTAGGCTTAATGCCCTTTGAGTGCCTAGGACTGAAATGAAGCTTGGTTAGCTTCCCGCACAAACTAATGCTCCACATGCGGGTTTCACATGCCACCAACTCCACATTCACAGACAACTTCAGCGCCAAAGCCATTTTCAGATAGCCCTCAATGCAACGGCTCTAGGCGCAAATATTGGTGTGAGAGCTAATTCAATCAAGGAAACACTGCATGTTGGTGAAGCGCATATTGAAGAAGAATCAACCAAGTGGTTCTTGTGGGAGAACACCTCCATTTGGCTCACTAACTTCACACACCATCAGGCTTCCAAGCAGCTCTCAAGGAAACTCAGTTTTCACACTCTAGGCTTAATGCCCTTTGAGTGCCTAGGAATGAAATGCACCTGGTAGAGCATCCCACACAAACCAATGCTCCACAGGCGGATTTCACATGCCACCAACTCCACATTCACAGACAACTTCAGCGCCAAAGCCATTTTCAGATAGCACTCAATGCAAAGGCTCTAGGCCGAAATATTGGTGTGAGAGCTAATTCAATCAAGGAAACACTGCATGTTGGTGAAGGGCATATTGAAGAAGGATCAGCTGAGTATTTCTTGTGGAAGAACAACTCCATTTGGCTCACTAACTTCACACACCATCAGGCTTCCAAGCAGCTCTCAAGGAAACTCAGTTTTCACACTCTAGGCTTAATGCCCTTTGAGTGCATTATCTAGGAATGAACCTGGTAGAGCATCCCACACAAACCAATGCTCCACATGCGGGTTTCACATGCCACCAACTCCACATTCACAGACAACTTCAGCGCCACAGCCATTTTCAGATAGCCTTCAATGCAAAGGCTCTAGGCCCAAATATTGGTGTGAGAGCGAATTCAATCAAGAAAACACTGCATGTTGGTGAAGCGCATATTGAAGAAGAATCAGCCGAGTGGTTCTTGTGGGAGAATAACTCCATTTGGCTCACTAACTTCACACACCATCAGGCTTCCAAGCAGCTCTCAAGGAAACTCAGTTTTCACACTCTAGGCTTAATGCCCTTTGAGTGCATTATGTAGGAATGAACCTGGTAGAGCATCCCACACAAACCAATGCTCCACATGTGGGTTTCACATGCCACCAACTCCACATTCACAGACAACTTCAGCGCCAAAGCCATTTTCAGATAGCCGTCAATGCAAAGGCTCTAGGCGAAAATATTGGTGTGAGAGCTAATTCAATCAAGGAAACACTGCATGTTGGTGAAGCGCATATTGAAGAAGAATCAGCCGAGTGGTTCTTGTGGGAGAACAACTCCACTTGACTCACTAACTTCACACACCATCAGGCTTCCAAGCAGCTCTCAAGGAAACTCACTTTTCACACTGTAGGCTTAATGCCCTTTGAGTGCCTAGGACTGAAATGAAGCTTGGTGAGCTTCCCGCACAAACGAATGCTCCACATGCGGGTTTCACATGCCACCAACTCCACATTCACAGACAACTTCAGCGCCAAAGCCATTTTCAGATAGCACTCAATGTAAAGGCTCCAGGGCCAAATATTGTTGTGAGAGCTAATTCAATCAAGGAAACACTGCATGTTGGTGATGCGCATATTGAAGAAGAATCAGGCGAGTGGTTCTTGTGGGAGAACAACTCCATTTGGCTCACTAACTTCACACATCATCAGGCTTCCAAGCAGCTCTCAAGGAAACTCAGTTTTCACACTCTAGGCTTAATGCCCTTTGAGTGCCTAGGACTGAAATGCAGCTTGGTGAGCTTCCCGCACCAACCAATGCTCCACAAGCGGGTTTCAATTGCCACCAACTCCACATTCACAGACAACTT
The DNA here is from genome assembly GCF_030435755.1 of Ochotona princeps. Classification (NCBI taxonomy): domain Eukaryota; kingdom Metazoa; phylum Chordata; class Mammalia; order Lagomorpha; family Ochotonidae; genus Ochotona; species Ochotona princeps. Next base: position 46,261 of record NW_026699423.1, read on the forward strand.
CAGCGCCAAAGCCATTTTCAGATAGCACTCAATGCAAAGGCTCTAGGTGCAAATATTGGTGTGAGAGCTAATTCAATCAAGGAAACACTGCATGTTGGTGAAGCGCATATTGAAGAAGAATCAGCTGAGTGGTTCTTGTGGGAGAACACCTCCATTTGGCTCACTAACTTCACACACCATCAGGCTTCCATGCAGCTCTCAAGGAAACTCAGTTTTCACACTCTAGGCTTAATGCCCTTTGAGTGCCTAGGAATGAAATGCACCTGGTAGAGCATCCCACACAAACCAATGCTCCACAGGCGGATTTCACATGCCACCAACTCCACATTCACAGACAACTTCAGCGCCAAAGCCATTTTCAGATAGCCCTCAATGCAAAGGCTCTAGGCCGAAATATTGGTGTGAGAGCTAATTCAATCAAGGAAACACTGCATGTTGGTGAAGGGCATATTGAAGAAGGATCAGCTGAGTATTTCTTGTGGGAGAACAACTCCATTTGGCTCACTAACTTCACACACCATCAGGCTTCCAAGCAGCTCTCAAGGAAACTCAGTTTTCACACTCTAGGCTTAATGCCCTTTGAGTGCATTATCTAGGAATGAACCTGGTAGAGCATCCCACACAAACCAATGCTCCACATGCGGGTTTCACATGCCACCAACTCCACATTCACAGACAACTTCAGCGCCACAGCCATTTTCAGATAGCCCTCAATGCAAAGGCTCTAGGCCCAAATATTGGTGTGAGAGCGAATTCAATCAAGAAAACACTGCATGTTGGTGAAGCGCATATTGAAGAAGAATCAGCCGAGTGGTTCTTGTGGGAGAATAACTCCATTTGGCTCACTAACTTCACACACCATCAGGCTTCCAAGCAGCTCTCAAGGAAACTCACTTTTCACACTCTAGGCTTAATGCCCTTTGAGTGCCTAGGACTGAAATGAAGCTTGGTGAGCTTCCCGCACAAACTAATGCTCCACATGCGGATTTCACATGCCACCAACTCCACATTCACAGACAACTTCAGCGACAAAGAGGTTTTCAGAGAGCACTCAATGTAAAGGCTCTAGGCACAAATATTGGTGTGAGAGCTAATTCAATCAAGGAAACACTGCATGTTGGTGAAGCGCATATTGAAGAAGAATCAGCCGAGTGGTTCTTGTGGGAGAACAACTCCATTTGGCTCACTAACTTCACACACCATCAGGCTTCCAAGCAGCTCTCAAGGAAACTCAGTTTTCACACTCTAGGCTTAATGCCCTTTGAGTGCATTATGTAGGAATGAACCTGGTAGAGCATCCCACACAAACCAATGCTCCACATGCGGGTTTCACATGCCACCAACTCCACATTCACAGACAACTTCAGCGCCAAAGCCATTTTCAGATAGCCCTCAATGCAAAGGCTCTAGGCGCAAATATTGGTGTGAGAGCTAATTCAATCAAGGAAACACTGCATGTTGGTGAAGCGCATATTGAAGAAGAATCAGCCGAGTGGTTCTTGTGGGAGAACAACTCCATTTGGCTCACTAACTTCACACACCATCAGGCTTCCAAGCAGCTCTCAAGGAAACTCAGTTTTCACACTCTAGGCTTAATGCCCTTTGAGTGCATTATCTAGGAATGAACCTGGTAGAGCATCCCACACAAACCAATGCTCCACATGCGGGTTTCACATGCCACCAACTCCACATTCACAGACAACTTCAGCGCCACAGCCATTTTCAGATAGCCCTCAATGCAAAGGCTCTAGGCCCAAATATTGGTGTGAGAGCGAATTCAATCAAGAAAACACTGCATGTTGGTGAAGCGCATATTGAAGAAGAATCAGGCGAGTGGTTCTTGTGGGAGAATAACTCCATTTGACTCACTAACTTCACACACCATCAGGCTTCCAAGCAGCTCTCAAGGAAACTCAGTTTTCACACTCTAGGCTTAATGCCCTTTGAGTGCATTATGTAGGAATGAACCTGGTAGAGCATCCCACACAAACCAATGCTCCACATGTGGGTTTCACATGCCACCAACTCCACATTCACAGACAACTTCAGCGCCAAAGCCATTTTCAGATAGCCGTCAATGCAAAGGCTCTAGGCGAAAATATTGGTGTGAGAGCTAATTCAATCAAGGAAACACTGCATGTTGGTGAAGCGCATATTGAAGAAGAATCAGCCGAGTGGTTCTTGTGGGAGAACAACTCCACTTGACTCACTAACTTCACACACCATCAGGCTTCCAAGCAGCTCTCAAGGAAACTCACTTTTCACACTCTAGGCTTAATGCCCTTTGAGTGCCTAGGAATGAAATGAAGCTTGGTGAGCTTCCCGCACAAACGAATGCTCCACATGCGGGTTTCACATGCCACCAACTCCACATTCACAGACAACTTCAGCGCCAAAGCCATTTTCAGATAGCACTCAATGTAAAGGCTCCAGGGCCAAATATTGTTGTGAGAGCTAATTCAATCAAGGAAACACTGCATGTTGGTGATGCGCATATTGAAGAAGAATCAGGCGAGTGGTTCTTGTGGGAGAACAACTCCATTTGGCTCACTAACTTCACACACCATCAGGCTTCCAAGCAGCTCTCAAGGAAACTCAGTTTTCACACTCTAGGCTTAATGCCCTTTGAGTGCCTAGGACTGAAATGCAGCTTGGTGAGCTTCCCGCACCAACCAATGCTCCACAAGCGGGTTTCAATTGCCACCAACTCCACATTCACAGACAACTTCAGCGCCAAAGCCATTTTCAGATAGCACTCAATGCAAAGGCTCTAGGTGCAAATATTGGTGTGAGAGCTAATTCAATCAAGGAAACACTGCATGTTGGTGAAGCGCATATTGAAGAAGAATCAACCAAGTGGTTCTTGTGGGAGAACACCTCCATTTGGCTCACTAACTTCACACACCATCAGGCTTCCAAGCAGCTCTCAAGGAAACTCAGTTTTCACACTCTAGGCTTAATGCCCTTTGAGTGCCTAGGAATGAAATGCACCTGGTAGAGCATCCCACACAAACCAATGCTCCACAGGCGGATTTCACATGCCACCAACTCCACATTCACAGACAACTTCAGCGCCAAAGCCATTTTCAGATAGCCCTCAATGCAAAGGCTCTAGGCCGAAATATTGGTGTGAGAGCTAATTCAATCAAGGAAACACTGCATGTTGGTGAAGGGCATATTGAAGAAGGATCAGCTGAGTATTTCTTGTGGGAGAACAACTCCATTTGGCTCACTAACTTCACACACCATCAGGCTTCCAAGCAGCTCTCAAGGAAACTCAGTTTTCACACTCTAGGCTTAATGCCCTTTGAGTGCATTATCTAGGAATGAACCTGGTAGAGCATCCCACACAAACCAATGCTCCACATGCGGGTTTCACATGCCACCAACTCCACATTCACAGACAACTTCAGCGCCACAGCCATTTTCAGATAGCCCTCAATGCAAAGGCTCTAGGCCCAAATATTGGTGTGAGAGCGAATTCAATCAAGAAAACACTGCATGTTGGTGAAGCGCATATTGAAGAAGAATCAGCCGAGTGGTTCTTGTGGGAGAATAACTCCATTTGGCTCACTAACTTCACACACCATCAGGCTTCCAAGCAGCTCTCAAGGAAACTCAGTTTTCACACTCTAGGCTTAATGCCCTTTGAGTGCATTATGTAGGAATGAACCTGGTAGAGCATCCCACACAAACCAATGCTCCACATGTGGGTTTCACATGCCACCAACTCCACATTCACAGACAACTTCAGCGCCAAAGCCATTTTCAGATAGCCGTCAATGCAAAGGCTCTAGGCGAAAATATTGGTGTGAGAGCTAATTCAATCAAGGAAACACTGCATGTTGGTGAAGCGCATATTGAAGAAGAATCAGCCGAGTGGTTCTTGTGGGAGAACAACTCCACTTGACTCACTAACTTCACACACCATCAGGCTTCCAAGCAGCTCTCAAGGAAACTCACTTTTCACACTCTAGGCTTAATGCCCTTTGAGTGCCTAGGAATGAAATGAAGCTTGGTGAGCTTCCCGCACAAACGAATGCTCCACATGCGGGTTTCACATGCCACCAACTCCACATTCACAGACAACTTCAGCGCCAAAGCCATTTTCAGATAGCACTCAATGTAAAGGCTCCAGGGCCAAATATTGTTGTGAGAGCTAATTCAATCAAGGAAACACTGCATGTTGGTGATGCGCATATTGAAGAAGAATCAGGCGAGTGGTTCTTGTGGGAGAACAACTCCATTTGGCTCACTAACTTCACACAACATCAGGCTTCCAAGCAGCTCTCAAGGAAACTCAGTTTTCACACTCTAGGCTTAATGCCCTTTGAGTGCCTAGGACTGAAATGCAGCTTGGTGAGCTTCCCGCACCAACCAATGCTCCACAAGCGGGTTTCAATTGCCACCAACTCCACATTCACAGACAACTTCAGCGCCAAAGCCATTTTCAGATAGCACTCAATGCAAAGGCTCTAGGTGCAAATATTGGTGTGAGAGCTAATTCAATCAAGGAAACACTGCATGTTGGTGAAGCGCATATTGAAGAAGAATCAGCTGAGTGGTTCTTGTGGGAGAACACCTCCATTTGGCTCACTAACTTCACACACCATCAGGCTTCCATGCAGCTCTCAAGGAAACTCAGTTTTCACACTCTAGGCTTAATGCCCTTTGAGTGCCTAGGAATGAAATGCACCTGGTAGAGCATCCCACACAAACCAATGCTCCACAGGCGGATTTCACATGCCACCAACTCCACATTCACAGACAACTTCAGCGCCAAAGCCATTTTCAGATAGCCCTCAATGCAAAGGCTCTAGGCCGAAATATTGGTGTGAGAGCTAATTCAATCAAGGAAACACTGCATGTTGGTGAAGGGCATATTGAAGAAGGATCAGCTGAGTATTTCTTGTGGGAGAACAACTCCATTTGGCTCACTAACTTCACACACCATCAGGCTTCCAAGCAGCTCTCAAGGAAACTCAGTTTTCACACTCTAGGCTTAATGCCCTTTGAGTGCATTATCTAGGAATGAACCTGGTAGAGCATCCCACACAAACCAATGCTCCACATGCGGGTTTCACATGCCACCAACTCCACATTCACAGACAACTTCAGCGCCACAGCCATTTTCAGATAGCCCTCAATGCAAAGGCTCTAGGCCCAAATATTGGTGTGAGAGCGAATTCAATCAAGAAAACACTGCATGTTGGTGAAGCGCATATTGAAGAAGAATCAGCCGAGTGGTTCTTGTGGGAGAATAACTCCATTTGGCTCACTAACTTCACACACCATCAGGCTTCCAAGCAGCTCTCAAGGAAACTCACTTTTCACACTCTAGGCTTAATGCCCTTTGAGTGCCTAGGACTGAAATGAAGCTTGGTGAGCTTCCCGCACAAACTAATGCTCCACATGCGGATTTCACATGCCACCAACTCCACATTCACAGACAACTTCAGCGACAAAGAGGTTTTCAGATAGCCCTCAATGTAAAGGCTCTAGGCACAAATATTGGTGTGAGAGCTAATTCAATCAAGGAAACACTGCATGTTGGTGAAGCGCATATTGAAGAAGAATCAGCCGAGTGGTTCTTGTGGGAGAACAACTCCATTTGGCTCACTAACTTCACACACCATCAGGCTTCCAAGCAGCTCTCAAGGAAACTCAGTTTTCACACTCTAGGCTTAATGCCCTTTGAGTGCATTATGTAGGAATGAACCTGGTAGAGCATCCCACACAAACCAATGCTCCACATGCGGGTTTCACATGCCACCAACTCCACATTCACAGACAACTTCAGCGCCAAAGCCATTTTCAGATAGCCCTCAATGCAAAGGCTCTAGGCGCAAATATTGGTGTGAGAGCTAATTCAATCAAGGAAACACTGCATGTTGGTGAAGCGCATATTGAAGAAGAATCAGCCGAGTGGTTCTTGTGGGAGAACAACTCCATTTGGCTCACTAACTTCACACACCATCAGGCTTCCAAGCAACTCTCAAGGAAACTCAGTTTTCACACTCTAGGCTTAATGCCCTTTGAGTGCATTATCTAGGAATGAACCTGGTAGAGCATCCCACACAAACCAATGCTCCACATGCGGGTTTCACATGCCACCAACTCCACATTCACAGACAACTTCAGCGCCACAGCCATTTTCAGATAGCCCTCAATGCAAAGGCTCTAGGCCCAAATATTGGTGTGAGAGCGAATTCAATCAAGAAAACACTGCATGTTGGTGAAGCGCATATTGAAGAAGAATCAGCCGAGTGGTTCTTGTGGGAGAATAACTCCATTTGACTCACTAACTTCACACACCATCAGGCTTCCAAGCAGCTCTCAAGGAAACTCAGTTTTCACACTCTAGGCTTAATGCCCTTTGAGTGCATTATGTAGGAATGAACCTGGTAGAGCATCCCACACAAACCAATGCTCCACATGTGGGTTTCACATGCCACCAACTCCACATTCACAGACAACTTCAGCGCCAAAGCCATTTTCAGATAGCCGTCAATGCAAAGGCTCTAGGCGAAAATATTGGTGTGAGAGCTAATTCAATCAAGGAAACACTGCATGTTGGTGAAGCGCATATTGAAGAAGAATCAGCCAAGTGGTTCTTGTGGGAGAACAACTCCATTTGGCTCACTAACTTCACACACCATCAGGCTTCCAAGCAGCTCTCAAGGAAACTCAGTTTTCACACTCTAGGCTTAATGCCCTTTGAGTGCATTATCTAGGAATGAACCTGGTAGAGCATCCCACACAAACCAATGCTCCACATGCGGGTTTCACATGCCACCAACTCCACATTCACAGACAACTTCAGCGCCAAAGCCATTTTCAGATAGCCCTCAATGCAAAGGCTCTAGGCCGAAATATTGGTGTGAGAGCTAATTCAATCAAGGAAACACTGCATGTTGGTGAAGGGCATATTGAAGAAGGATCAGCTGAGTATTTCTTGTGGGAGAACAACTCCATTTGGCTCACTAACTTCACACACCATCAGGCTTCCAAGCAGCTCTCAAGGAAACTCAGTTTTCACACTCTAGGCTTAATGCCCTTTGAGTGCATTATCTAGGAATGAACCTGGTAGAGCATCCCACACAAACCAATGCTCCACATGCGGGTTTCACATGCCACCAACTCCACATTCACAGACAACTTCAGCGCCACAGCCATTTTCAGATAGCCCTCAATGCAAAGGCTCTAGGCCCAAATATTGGTGTGAGAGCGAATTCAATCAAGAAAACACTGCATGTTGGTGAAGCGCATATTGAAGAAGAATCAGCCGAGTGGTTCTTGTGGGAGAATAACTCCATTTGGCTCACTAACTTCACACACCATCAGGCTTCCAAGCAGCTCTCAAGGAAACTCACTTTTCACACTCTAGGCTTAATGCCCTTTGAGTGCCTAGGACTGAAATGAAGCTTGGTGAGCTTCCCGCACAAACTAATGCTCCACATGCGGGTTTCACATGCCACCAACTCCACATTCACAGACAACTTCAGCGACAAAGAGGTTTTCAGAGAGCACTCAATGTAAAGGCTCTAGGCACAAATATTGGTGTGAGAGCTAATTCAATCAAGGAAACACTGCATGTTGGTGAAGCGCATATTGAAGAAGAATCAGCCGAGTGGTTCTTGTGGGAGAACAACTCCATTTGGCTCACTAACTTCACACACCATCAGGCTTCCAAGCAGCTCTCAAGGAAACTCAGTTTTCACACTCTAGGCTTAATGCCCTTTGAGTGCATTATGTAGGAATGAACCTGGTAGAGCATCCCACACAAACCAATGCTCCACATGCGGGTTTCACATGCCACCAACTCCACATTCACAGACAACTTCAGCGCCAAAGCCATTTTCAGATAGCCCTCAATGCAAAGGCTCTAGGCGCAAATATTGGTGTGAGAGCTAATTCAATCAAGGAAACACTGCATGTTGGTGAAGCGCATATTGAAGAAGAATCAGGCGAGTGGTTCTTGTGGGAGAACAACTCCATTTGGCTCACTAACTTCACACACCATCAGGCTTCCAAGCAGCTCTCAAGGAAACTCAGTTTTCACACTCTAGGCTTAATGCCCTTTGAGTGCATTATGTAGGAATGAACCTGGTAGAGCATCCCACACAAACCAATGCTCCACATGCGGGTTTCACATGCCACCAACTCCACATTCACAGACAACTTCAGCGCCAAAGCCATTTTCAGATAGCCCTCAATGCAAAGGCTCCAGGCCCAAATATTGGTGTGATAGCTAATTCAATCAAGGAAACACTGCATGTTGGTGAAGCGCATATTGAAGAAGAATAAGCCGAGTGGTTCTTGTGGGAGAACAACTCCATTTGGCTCACAAACTTCACACACCATCAGGCTTCCAAGCAGCTCTCAAGGAAACTCAGTTTTCACACTCTATGCTTAATGCCCTTTGAGTGCATCATGTAGGAATGAACCTGGTAGAGCATCCCACACAAACCAATGCTCCACATGTGGGTTTCACATGCCACCAACTCCACATTCACAGACAACTTCAGCGCCAAAGCCATTTTCAGATAGCCGTCAATGCAAAGGCTCTAGGCGAAAATATTGGTGTGAGAGCTAATTCAATCAAGGAAACACTGCATGTTGGTGAAGCGCATATTGAAGAAGAATCAGCCGAGTGGTTCTTGTGGGAGAACAACTCCACTTGACTCACTAACTTCACACACCATCAGGCTTCCAAGCAGCTCTCAAGGAAACTCAGTTTTCACACTGTAGGCTTAATGCCCTTTGAGTGCCTAGGACTGAAATGAAGCTTGGTGAGCTTCCCGCACAAACGAATGCTCCACATGCGGGTTTCACATGCCACCAACTCCACATTCACAGACAACTTCAGCGACAAAGAGGTTTTCAGAGAGCACTCAATGTAAAGGCTCTAGGCACAAATATTGGTGTGAGAGCTAATTCAATCAAGGAAACACTGCATGTTGGTGAAGCGCATATTGAAGAAGAATCAGCCGAGTGGTTCTTGTGGGAGAACAACTCCATTTGGCTCACTAACTTCACACACCATCAGGCTTCCAAGCAGCTCTCAAGGAAACTCAGTTTTCACACTCTAGGCTTAATGCCCTTTGAGTGCATTATGTAGGAATGAACCTGGTAGAGCATCCCACACAAACGAATGCTCCACATGCGGGTTTCACATGCCACCAACTCCACATTCACAGACAACTTCAGCGCCAAAGCCATTTTCAGATAGCCCTCAATGCAAAGGCTCTAGGCGCAAATATTGGTGTGAGAGCTAATTCAATCAAGGAAACACTGCATGTTGGTGAAGCGCATATTGAAGAAGAATCAGCCGAGTGGTTCTTGTGGGAGAACAACTCCATTTGGCTCACTAACTTCACACACCATCAGGCTTCCAAGCAGCTCTCAAGGAAACTCAGTTTTCACACTCTAGGCTTAATGCCCTTTGAGTGCCTAGGACTGAAATGCAGCTTGGTGAGCTTCCCGCACCAACCAATGCTCCACAAGCGGGTTTCAATTGCCACCAACTCCACATTCACAGACAACTTCAGCGCCAAAGCCATTTTCAGATAGCACTCAATGCAAAGGCTCTAGGTGCAAATATTGGTGTGAGAGCTAATTCAATCAAGGAAACACTGCATGTTGGTGAAGCGCATATTGAAGAAGAATCAGCTGAGTGGTTCTTGTGGGAGAACACCTCCATTTGGCTCACTAACTTCACACACCATCAGGCTTCCATGCAGCTCTCAAGGAAACTCAGTTTTCACACTCTAGGCTTAATGCCCTTTGAGTGCCTAGGAATGAAATGCACCTGGTAGAGCATCCCACACAAACCAATGCTCCACAGGCGGATTTCACATGCCACCAACTCCACATTCACAGACAACTTCAGCGCCAAAGCCATTTTCAGATAGCCCTCAATGCAAAGGCTCTAGGCCGAAATATTGGTGTGAGAGCTAATTCAATCAAGGAAACACTGCATGTTGGTGAAGGGCATATTGAAGAAGGATCAGCTGAGTATTTCTTGTGGGAGAACAACTCCATTTGGCTCACTAACTTCACACACCATCAGGCTTCCAAGCAGCTCTCAAGGAAACTCAGTTTTCACACTCTAGGCTTAATGCCCTTTGAGTGCATTATCTAGGAATGAACCTGGTAGAGCATCCCACACAAACCAATGCTCCACATGCGGGTTTCACATGCCACCAACTCCACATTCACAGACAACTTCAGCGCCACAGCCATTTTCAGATAGCCCTCAATGCAAAGGCTCTAGGCCCAAATATTGGTGTGAGAGCGAATTCAATCAAGAAAACACTGCATGTTGGTGAAGCGCATATTGAAGAAGAATCAGCCGAGTGGTTCTTGTGGGAGAATAACTCCATTTGGCTCACTAACTTCACACACCATCAGGCTTCCAAGCAGCTCTCAAGGAAACTCACTTTTCACACTCTAGGCTTAATGCCCTTTGAGTGCCTAGGACTGAAATGCAGCTTGGTGAGCTTCCCGCACAAACGAATGCTCCACAAGCGGGTTTCAACTGCCACCAACTCCACATTCACAGACAACTTCAGCGCCAAAGCCATTTTCAGATAGCACTCAATGCAAAGGCTCTAGGTGCAAATATTGGTGTGAGAGCTAATTCAATCAAGGAAACACTGCATGTTGGTGAAGCGCATATTGAAGAAGAATCAGCTGAGTGGTTCTTGTGGGAGAACAACTCCATTTGGCTCACTAACTTCACACACCATCAGGCTTCCAAGCAGCTCTCAAGGAAACTCAGTTTTCACACTCTATGCTTAATGCCCTTTGAGTGCATTATCTAGGAAAGAACCTGGTAGAGCATCCCACACAAACCAATGCTCCACAGGCGGGTTTCACATGCCACCAACTCCACATTCTGAGGCAACTTCAGCGCCAAAGCCATTTTCAGATAGCCCTCAATGCAAAGGCTCTAGGTGCAAATATTGGTGTGAGAGCTAATTCAATCAAGGAAACACTGCATGTTGGGGAAGCGCATATTGAAGAAGAATCAGCCGAGTGGTTCTTGTGGGAGAACAACTCCATTTGGCTCACTAACTTCACACACCATCAGGCTTCCAAGCAGCTCTCAAGGAAACTCAGTTTTCACACTCTATGCTTAGTGCCCTTTGAATGCCTAGGACTGAAATGCAGCTTGGTGAGCATTCCACACAAATGAATGCTCCACATGCGGGTTTCACATGCCACCAACTCCACATTCACAGGCAACGTCAGCGCCACAGCCGTTTTCAGATAGCCCTCAATGCAAAGGCTCTAGACGCAAATATTGGTGTGAGAGCTAATTCAATCAAGGAAACACTGCATGTTGGTGAAGGGCATATTGAAGAAGAATCAGCAGCGTGGTTCTTGTGGGACAACAACTCCATTTGGCTCACTAACTTCACACACCATCAGGCTTCCAAGCAGCTCTCAAGGAAACTCAGTTTTCACACTCTAGGCTTAATGCCCTTTGAGTGCCTACGACTGAAATGAACTTGGTGCACTTCCGGCACCAACCAATGCTCCACAGGCGGGTTTCACATGCCACCAACTCCACATTCACAGACAACTTCAGCGCCAAAGCCATTGTCAGATAGCCGTCAATGCAACGGCTCTAGGCGCAAATATTGGTGTGAGAGCTAATTCAATCAAGGAAACACTGCATGTTGGTGAAGCGCATATTGAAGAAGAATCAGCTGAGTGGTTCTTGTGGGAGAACAACTCCATTTGGCTCACTAACTTCACACACCATCAGGCTTCCAAGCAGCTCTCAAGGAAACTCAGTTTTCACACTCTAGGCTTAATGCCCTTTGAGTGCATTATCTAGGAAAGAACCTGGTAGAGCATCCCACACAAACCAATGCTCCACATGCGGGTTTCACATGCCACCAACTCCACATTCACAGACAACTTCAGCGCCAAAGCCATTTTCAGATAGCCCTCAATGCAAAGGCTCTAGACGCAAATATTGGTGTGAGAGCTAATTCAATCAAGGAAACACTGCATGTTGGTGAAGGGCATATTGAAGAAGGATAAGCCGAGTGGTTCTTGTGGGAGAACAACTCCATTTGGCTCACTAATTTCACACACCATCAGGCTTCCAAGCAGCTCTCAAGGAAACTCAGTTTTCACACTCTAGGCTTAATGCCCTTTGAGTGCATTATCTAGGAAAGAACCTGGTAGAGCATCCCACACAAACCACTGCTCCACATGCGGGTTTCACATGCCACCAACTCCACATTCTCATGCAACTTCAGCGCCACAGCCATTTTCAGATAGCCCTCAATGCAAAGGCTCTAAGCGAAAATATTGGTGTGAGAGGTAATTCAATCAAGGAAACACTGCATGTTGGTGAAGCGCATATTGAAGCAGAATCAGCCGAGTGGTTCTTGTGGGACAACAACTCCATTTGGCTCACTGACTTCACACACCATCAGGCTTCCAAGCAGCTCTCAAGGAAACTCAGTTTTCACACTCTAGGCTTAATGCCCTTTGAGTGCCTAGGACTGAAATGAAGCTTGGTGAGCATCCCACACAAACGAATGCTCCACATGCGGGTTTCACATGCCACTAACTCCACATTCACAGGCAACTTCAGCGCCAAAGCCATTTTCAGATAGCCCTCAATGCAAAGGCTCTAGGTGCAAATATTGGTGTGAGAGCTAATTCAATCAAGGAAACACTGCATGTTGGTGAAGGGCATATTGAAGAAGGATCAGCCGAGTGGTTCTTGTGGGAGAACAACTCCATTTGGCTCACTAACTTCACACACCATCAGGCTTCCAAGCAGCTCTCAAGGAAACTCAGTTTTCACACTCTATGCTTAGTGCCCTTTCACTGCATTATCTAGGAATGAACCTGGTAGAGCATCCCACACAAAAGATTGTTCCACATGCGGGTTTCACATGCCACCAACTCCACATTCTGAGGCAACTTCAGCGCCACAGCCGTTTTCAGATAGCCCTCAATGCAAAGGCTCTAGACACAAATATTGGTGTGAGAGCTAATTTAATCAAGGAAACACTGCATGTTGGTGAAGCGCATATTGAAGAAGGATCAGCCGAGTGGTTCTTGTGGGAGAACAACTCCATTTGGCTCACTAACTTCACACACCATCAGGCTTCCAAGCAGCTCTCAAGGAAACTCAGTTTTCACACTCTAGGCTTAGTGCCCTTTCACTGCATTATCTAGGAATGAACCTGGTAGAGCATCCCACACAAACGAATGCTCCACATGCGGGTTTCACAGCGCCAAAGCCATTTTCAGATAGCCCTCAATGCAAAGGCTCTAGACGCAAATATTGGTGTGAGAGCTAATTCAATCAAGGAAACACTGCATGTTGGTGAAGGGCATATTGAAGAAGAATCAGCCGAGTTGTTCTTGTGGGAGAACAACTCCATTTGGCTCACTAACTTCACACACCATCAGGCTTCCAAGCAGCTCTCAAGGAAACTCAGTTTTCACACTCTATACTTAGTGCCCTTTGAGTGCCTAGGACTGAAATGAAGCTTGGTGAGCATCCCACACAAACCAATGCTCCACAGGCGGGTTTCACATGCCACCAACTCCACATTCACAGACAACTTCAGCGCCAAAGCCGTTTTCAGATAGCTCTCAATGCAAAGGCTCTAGGCGCAAATATTGGTGTGAGAGCTAATTCAATCAAGGAAACACTGCATGTTGGTGAAGCGCATATTGAAGAAGAATCAGCCGAGTGGTTCTTGTGGGAGAACAACTCCATTTGGCTCACTAACTTCACACACCATCAGGCTTCCAAGCAGCTCTCAAGGAAACTCAGTTTTCACACTCTATGCTTAATGCCCTTTGAGTGCATTATGTAGGAATGAACCTGGTAGAGCATCCCACACAAACCAATGCTCCACATGCGGGTTTCACATGCCACCAACTCCACATTCACAGACAACTTCAGCGCCAAAGCCATTTTCAGATAGCCCTCAATGCAAAGGCTCTAGGCGCAAATATTGGTGTGAGAGCTAATTCAATCAAGGAAACACTGCATGTTGGTGAAGCGCATATTGAAGAAGAATCAGCCGAGTGGTTCTTGTGGGAGAACAACTCCATTTGGCTCACTAACTTCACACACCATCAGGCTTCCAAGCAGCTCTCAAGGAAACTCAGTTTTCACACTCTAGGCTTAGTGCCCTTTCACTGCATTATCTAGGAATGAACCTGGTAGAGCATCCCACACAAACCAATGCTCCACATGCGGGTTTCACAGCGCCAAAGCCATTTTCAGATAGCCCTCAATGCAAAGGCTCTAGACGCAAATATTGGTGTGAGAGCTAATTCAATCAAGGAAACACTGCATGTTGGTGAAGGGCATATTGAAGAAGAATCAGCCGAGTTGTTCTTGTGGGAGAACAACTCCATTTGGCTCACTAACTTCACACACCATCAGGCTTCCAAGCAGCTCTCAAGGAAACTCAGTTTTCACACTCTATACTTAGTGCCCTTTGAGTGCCTAGGACTGAAATGAAGCTTGGTGAGCATCCCACACAAACCAATGCTCCACAGGCGGGTTTCACATGCCACCAACTCCACATTCACAGACAACTTCAGCGCCAAAGCCTTTTTCAGATAGCCCTCAATGCAAAGGCTCTAGGCGTAAATATTGGTGTGAGAGCTAATTCAATCAAGGAAACACTGCATGTTGGTGAAGCGCATATTGAAGAAGAATCAGCCGAGTGGTTCTTGTGGGAGAACAACTCCATTTGGCTCACTAACTTCACACACCGTCAGGCTTCCAAGCAGCTCTCAAGGAAACTCAGTTTTCACACTCTAGGCTTAATGCCCTTTGAGTGCATTATGTAGGAATGAACCTGGTAGAGCATCCCACACAAACCAATGCTCCACATGCGGGTTTCACATGCCACCAACTCCACATTCACAGACAACTTCAGCGCCAAAGCCATTTTCAGATAGCCCTCAATGCAAAGGCTCTAGGCCGAAATATAGGTGTGAGAGCTAATTCAATCAAGGAAACACTGCATGTTGGTGAAGCGCATATTGAAGAAGAATCAGCCGAGTGGTTCTTGTGGGAGAACAACTCCATTTGGCTCACTAACTTCACACACCATCAGGCTTCCAAGCAGCTCTCAAGGAAACTCAGTTTTCACACTCTAGGCTTAATGCCCTTTGAGTGCATTATCTAGGAAAGAACCTGGTAGAGCATCCCACACAAACCAATGCTCCACATGCGGGTTTCACATGCCACCAACTCCACATTCACACACAACTTCAGCGCCAAAGCCATTTTCAGATAGCCCTCAATGCAAAGGCTCTAGGTGCAAATATTGGTTTGAGAGCTAATTCAATCAAGGAAACACTGCATGTTGGTGAAGCGCATATTGAAGAAGAATCAGCCGAGTGGTTCTTGTGGGACAACAACTCCATTTGGCTCACTAACTTCACACACCATCAGGCTTCCAAGCAGCTCTCAAGGAAACTCAGTTTTCACACTCTAGGCTTAATGCCCTTTGAGTGCCTAGGAATGAAATGCACCTGGTAGAGCATCCCACACGAACCAATGCTCCACAGGCGGATTTCACATGCCACCAACTCCACATTCACAGACAACTTCAGCGCCAAAGCCATTTTCAGATAGCCCTCAATGCAAAGGCTCTAGACGCAAATATTGGTGTGAGAGCTAATTGAATCAAGGAAACACTGCATGTTGGTGAAGCGCATGTTGAAGAAGAATCAGGCGAGTGGTTCTTGTGGGAGAACAACTCCATTTGGCTCACTAACTTCACACACCATCAGGGTTCCAAGCAGCTCTCAAGGAAACTCAGCTTTCACACTCTAGGCTTAATGCCCTTTGAGTGCCTAGGAATGAAATGCACCTGGTAGAGCATCCCACACGAACCAATGCTCCACATGCGGGTTTCACATGCCACCAACTCCACATTCACAGACAACTTCAGCGCCAAAGCCATTTTCAGATAGCCCTCAATACAAAGGCTCTAGGTGCAAATATTGGTGTGAGAGCTAATTCAATCAAGGAAATACTGCATGTTGGTGAAGCGCATATTGAAGAAGAATGAGCCGAATGGTTCTTGTGGGAGAACAACTCCATTTGGCTCACTAACTTCACACACCATCAGGCTTCCAAGCAGCTCTCAAGGAAACTCAGTTTTCACACTCTAGGCTTAATGCCCTTTGAGTGCATTATCTAGGAATGAACCTGGTAGAGCATCCCACACAAACCAATGCTCCACAGGCGGGTTTCACATGCCACCAACTCCACATTCACAGACAACTTCAGCGCCAAAGCCATTTTCAGATAGCCCTCAATGCAAAGGCTCTAGGCTCAAATATTGGTGTGAGAGCTAATTCAATCAAGGAAACACTGCATGTTGGTGAAGCGCATATTGAAGAAGAATCAGCCGAGTGGTTCTTGTGGGACAACAACTCCATTTGGCTCACTAACTTCACACACCGTCAGGCTTCCAAGCAGCTCTCAAGGAAACTCAGTTTTCACACTCTAGGCTTAATGCCCTTTGAGTGCATTATGTAGGAATGAACCTGGTAGAGCATCCCACACAAACGAATGCTCCACATGCGGGTTTCACATGCCACCAACTCCACATTCACAGACAACTTCAGCGCCAAAGCCATTTTCAGATAGCCCTCAATGCAAAGGCTCTAGGCCGAAATATAGGTGTGAGAGCTAATTCAATCAAGGAAACACTGCATGTTGGTGAAGCGCATATTGAAGAAGAATCAGCCGAGTGGTTCTTGTGGGACAACAACTCCATTTGGCTCACTAATTTCACACACCATCAGGCTTCCAAGCAGCTCTCAAGGAAACTCAGTTTTCACACTCTAGGCTTAATGCCCTTTGAGTGCATTATCTAGGAATGAACCTGGTAGAGCATCCCACACAAACCAATGCTAAACATGGGGGTTTCACATGCCACCAACTCCACATTCACAGACAACTTCATCGCCAAAACCATTTTCAGATAGCTCTCAATGCAAAGGCTCTAGACGCAAATATTGGTGTGAGAGCTAATTGAATCAAGGAAACACTGCATGTTGGTGAAGCGCATATTGAAGAAGAATCAGCCGAGTGGTTCTTGTGGGAGAACAACTCCATTTGGCTCACTAACTTCACACACCATCAGGCTTCCAAGCAGCTCTCAAGGAAACTCAGTTTTCACACTCTAGGCTTAATGCCCTTTGAGTGCATTATGTAGGAATGAACCTGGTAGAGCATCCCACACAAACCAATGCTCCACATGCGGGTTTCACATGCCACCAACTCCACATTCACAGACAACTTCAGCGCCAAAGCCATTTTCAGATAGCCCTCAATGCAAAGGCTCTAGGCGAAAATATTGGTGTGAGAGCTAATTCAATCAAGGAAACACTGCATGTTGGTGAAGTGCATATTGAAGAAGAATCAGCCGAGTGGTTCTTGTGGGAGAACAACTCCATTTGGCTCACGAACTTCACACACCATCAGGCTTCCAAGCAGCTCTCAAGGAAACTCAGTTTTCACACTCTAGGCTTAATGCCCTTTGAGTGCATTATGTAGGACTGAAATGAAGCTTGGTGAGCTTATCACACAAACCAATGCTCCACATGCGGGTTTCACATGCCACCAACTCCACATTCACAGACAACTTCAGCGCCAAAGCCATTTTCAGATAGCCCTCAATGCAAAGGCTCCAGGCCCAAATATTGGTGTGAGAGCTAATTCAATCAAGGAAACACTGCATGTTGGTGAAGCGCATATTGAAGAAGAATCAGCCGAGTGGTTCTTGTGGGAGAACAACTCCATTTGGCTCACTAACTTCACACACCATCAGGCTTCCAAGCAGCTCTCAAGGAAACTCAGTTTTCACACTCTAGGCTTAATGCCCTTTGAGTGCATTATGTAGGAATGAACCTGGTAGAGCATCCCACACAAACCAATGCTCCACATGCGGGTTTCACATGCCACCAACTCCACATTCACAGACAACTTCAGCGCCAAAGCCATTTTCAGATAGCCCTCAATGCAAAGGCTCTAGACGCAAATATTGGTGTGAGAGCTAATTCAATCAAGGAAACACTGCATGTTGGTGAAGCGCATATTGAAGAAGAATCAGCCGAGTGGTTCTTGTGGGACAACAACTCCATTTGGCTCACTAACTTCACACACCATCAGGCTTCCATGCAGCTCTCAAGGAAACTCAGTTTTCACACTCTAGGCTTAATGCCCTTTGAGTGCATTATCTAGGAATGAACCTGGTAGAGCATCCCACACAAACCAATGCTCCACAGGCGGGTTTCACATGCCACCAACTCCACATTCACAGACAACTTCAGCGCCAAAGCCATTTTCAGATAGCCCTCAATGCAAAGGCTCTAGGCGCAAATATTGGTGTGAGAGCTAATTCAATCAAGGAAACACTGCATGTTGGTGAAGCGCATATTGAAGAAGAATCAGCAGCGTGGTTCTTGTGGGAGAACAACTCCATTTGGCTCACTAACTTCACACACCGTCAGGCTTCCAAGCAGCTCTCAAGGAAACTCAGTTTTCACACTCTAGGCTTAATGCCCTTTGAGTGCATTATGTAGGAATGAACCTGGTAGAGCATCCCACACAAACCAATGCTCCACATGCGGGTTTCACATGCCACCAACTCCACATTCACAGACAACTTCAGCGCCAAAGCCATTTTCAGATAGCCCTCAATGCAAAGGCTCTAGGCCGAAATATAGGTGTGAGAGCTAATTCAATCAAGGAAACACTGCATGTTGGTGAAGCGCATATTGAAGAAGAATCAGCCGAGTGGTTCTTGTGGGAGAACAACTCCATTTGGCTCACTAACTTCACACACCATCAGGCTTCCAAGCAGCTCTCAAGGAAACTCAGTTTTCACACTCTAGGCTTAATGCCCTTTGAGTGCCTAGGACTGAAATGAACCTGGTAGAGCATCCCACACAAACCAATGCTCCACATGCGGGTTTCACATGCCACCAACTCCACATTCACACACAACTTCAGCGCCACAGCCTTTTTCAGATAGCCCTCAATACAAAGGCTCTAGGCGCAAATATTGGTGTGAGAGCTAATTCAATCAAGGAAACACTGCATGTTGGTGAAGCGCATATTGAAGAAGAATCAGCCGAGTGGTTCTTGTGGGAGAACAACCCCATTTGGCTCACTAACTTCACACACCGTCAGGCTTCCAAGCAGCTCTCAAGGAAACTCAGTTTTCACACTCTAGGCTTAATGCCCTTTGAGTGCATTATGTAGGAATGAACCTGGTAGAGCATCCCACACAAACGAATGCTCCACATGCGGGTTTCACATGCCACCAACTCCACATTCACAGACAACTTCAGCGCCAAAGCCATTTTCAGATAGCCCTCAATGCAAAGGCTCTAGGCCGAAATATAGGTGTGAGAGCTAATTCAATCAAGGAAACACTGCATGTTGGTGAAGCGCATATTGAAAAAGAATCAGCCGAGTGGTTCTTGTAGGACAACAACTCCATTTGGCTCACTAATTTCACACACCATCAGGCTTCCAAGCAGCTCTCAAGGAAACTCAGTTTTCACACTCTAGGCTTAATGCCCTTTGAGTGCATTATCTAGGAATGAACCTGGTAGAGCATCCCACACAAACCAATGCTCCACATGGGGGTTTCACATGCCACCAACTCCACATTCACAGACAACTTCATCGCCAAAACCATTTTCAGATAGCCCTCAATGCAAAGGATCTAGACGCAAATATTGGTGTGAGAGCTAATTCAATCAAGGAAACACTGCATGTTGGTGAAGTGCATATTGAAGAAGAATCAGCCGAGTGGTTCTTGTGGGAGAACAACTCCATTTGGCTCACGAACTTCACACACCATCAGGCTTCCAAGCAGCTCTCAAGGAAACTCAGTTTTCACACTCTAGGCTTAGTGCCCTTTGAGTGCCTAGGACTGAAATGAAGCTTGGTGAGCTTATCACACAAACCAATGCTCCACAGGCGGGTTTCACATGCCACCAACTCCACATTCACAGACAACTTCAGCGCCAAAGCCATTTTCAGATAGCCCTCAATGCAAAGGCTCCAGGCCCAAATATTGGTGTGAGAGCTAATTCAATCAAGGAAACACTGCATGTTGGTGAAGCGCATATTGAAGAAGAATCAGCCGAGTGGTTCTTGTGGGAGAACAACTCCATTTGGCTCACTAACTTCACACACCATCAGGCTTCCAAGCAGCTCTCAAGGAAACTCAGTTTTCACACTCTAGGCTTAATGCCCTTTGAGTGCCTAGGACTGAAATGAAGCTTGGTGAGCTTATCACACAAACCAATGCTCCACAGGCGGGTTTCACATGCCACCAACTCCACATTCACAGACAACTTCAGCGCCAAAGCCATTTTCAGATAGCCCTCAATGCAAAGGCTCCAGGCCCAAATATTGGTGTGAGAGCTAATTCAATCAAGGAAACACTGCATGTTGGTGAAGCGCATATTGAAGAAGAATCAGCCGAGTGGTTCTTGTGGGAGAACAACTCCATTTGGCTCACTAACTTCACACACCATCAGGCTTCCAAGCAGCTCTCAAGGAAACTCAGTTTTCACACTCTAGGCTTAATGCCCTTTGAGTGCCTAGGACTGAAATGAAGCTTGGTGAGCTTATCACACAAACCAATGCTCCACAGGCGGGTTTCACATGCCACCAACTCCACATTCACAGGCAACTTCAGCGCCACAGCCATTTTCAGATAGCCCTCAATGCAAAGGCTCCAGGCCCAAATATTGGTGTGAGACCTAATTCAATCAAGGAAACACTGCATGTTGGTGAAGTGCATATTGAAGAAGAATCAGCCGAGTGGTTCTTGTGGGAGAACAACTCCATTTGGCTCACTAACTTCACACACCATCAGGCTTCCAAGCAGCTCTCAAGGAAACTCAGTTTTCACACTCTAGGCTTAATGCCCTTTGAGTGCATTATGTAGGAATGAACCTGGTAGAGCATCCCACACAAACCAATGCTCCACATGCGGGTTTCACATGCCACCAACTCCACATTCACAGACAACTTCAGCGCCAAAGCCATTTTCAGATAGCCCTCAATGCAAAGGCTCTAGGCCGAAATATAAGTGTGAGAGCTAATTCAATCAAGGAAACACTGCATGTTGGTGAAGCGCATATTGAAGAAGGATTAGCCGAGTGGTTCTTGTGGGAGAACAACTCCATTTGGCTCACTAACTTCACACACCATTAGGCTTCCATGCAGCTCTCAAGGAAACTCAGTTTTCACACTCTAGGCTTAATGCCCTTTGAGTGCATTATCTAGGAATGAACCTGGTAGAGCATCCCACACAAACCAATGCTCCACATGCGGGTTTCACATGCCACCAACTCCACATTCACAGACAACTTCAGCGCCAAAGCCATTTTCAGATAGCCCTCAATGCAAAGGCTCTAGGCGCAAATATTGGTGTGAGAGCTAATTCAATCAAGGAAACACTGCATGTTGGTGAAGTGCATATTGAAGAAGAATCAGCCGAGTGGTTCTTGTGGGAGAACAACTCCATTTGGCTCACTAACTTCACACACCATCAGGCTTCCAAGCAGCTCTCAAGGAAACTCAGTTTTCACACTCTAGGCTTAATGCCCTTTGAGTGCATTATGTAGGAATGAACCTGGTAGAGCATCCCACACAAACAAATGCTCCACATGCGGGTTTCACATGCCACCAACTCCACATTCACAGACAACTTCAGCGCCAAAGCCATTTTCAGATAGCCCTCAATACAAAGGCTCTAGGCGAAAATATTGGTGTGAGAGCTAATTTAATCAAGGAAACACTGCATGTTGGTGAAGCGCATATTGAAGAAGAATCAGCCGAGTGGTTCTTGTGGGAGAACAACTCCATTTGGCTCACTAACTTCACACACCATCAGGCTTCCAAGCAGCTCTCAAGGAAACTCAGTTTTCACACTCTAGGCTTAATGCCCTTTGAGTGCCTAGGACTGAAATAAACCTGGTAGAGCATCCCACACAAACCAATGCTCCACATGCGGGTTTCACATGCCACCAACTCCACATTCACAGACAACTTCAGCGCCAAAGCCATTTTCAGATAGCCCTCAATGCAAAGGCTCTAGGCGAAAATATTGGTGTGAGAGCTAATTCAATCAAGGAAACACTGCATGTTGGTGAAGCGCATATTGAAGAAGAATCAGCCGAGTGGTTCTTGTGGGAGAACAACTCCATTTGGCTCACTAACTTCACACACCATCAGGCTTCCAAGCAGCTCTCAAGGAAACTCAGTTTTCACACTGTAGGCTTAATGCCCTTTGAGTCCTAGGACTGAAATGAAGCTTGGTGAGCTTATCACACAAACCAATGCTCCACAGGCGGGTTTCACATGCCACCAACTCCACATTCACAGACAACTTCAGCGCCAAAGCCATTTTCAGATAGCCCTCAATGCAAAGGCTCTAGCCCGAAATATAGGTGTGAGAGCTAATTCAATCAAGGAAACACTGCATGTTGGTGAAGCGCATATTGAAGAAGAATCAGCCGAGTGGTTCTTGTGGGAGAACAACTCCATTTGGCTCACTAACTTCACACACCATCAGGCTTCCAAGCAGCTCTCATGGAAACTCGGTTTTCACACTCTAGGGTTAATGCCCTTTGAGTGCATTATCTAGGAATGAACCTGGTAGAGCATCCCACACAAACCAATGCTCCACATGCGGGTTTCACATGCCACCAACTCCACATTCACAGACAACTTCAGCGCCAAAGCCATTTTCAGATAGCCCTCAATGCAAAGGCTCTAGGCGAAAATATTGGTGTGAGAGCTAATTCAATCAAGGAAACACTGCATGTTGGTGAAGCGCATATTGAAGAAGAATCAGCCGAGTGGTTCTTGTGGGAGAACAACTCCATTTGGCTCACTAACTTCACACACCATCAGGCTTCCAAGCAGCTCTCAAGGAAACTCAGTTTTCACACTCTAGGCTTAATGCCCTTTGAGTGCCTAGGACTGAAATGAACCTGGTAGAGCATCCCACACAAACCAATGCTCCACATGCGGGTTTCACATGCCACCAACTCCACATTCACAGGCAACTTCAGCGCCACAGCCATTTTCAGATAGCCCTCAATACAAAGGCTCTAGGCGCAAATATTGGTGTGAGAGCTAATTCAATCAAGGAAACACTGCATGTTGGTGAAGCGCATATTGAAGAAGAATCAGCCGAGTGGTTCTTGTGGGAGAACAACTCCATTTGGCTCACTAACTTCACACACCATCAGGCTTCCAAGCAGCTCTCAAGGAAACTCAGTTTTCGCACTCTAGGCTTAATGCCCTTTGAGTGCCTAGGACTGAAATGAAGCTTGGTGAGCTTATCACACAAACCAATGCTCCACATGCGGGTTTCACATGCCACCAACTCCACATTCACAGACAACTTCAGCGCCAAAGCCATTTTCAGATAGCCCTCAATGCAAAGGCTCCAGGCCCAAATATTGGTGTGAGAGCTAATTCAATCAAGGATACACTGCATGTTGGTGAAGCGCATATTGAAGAAGAATCAGCCGAGTGGTTCTTGTGGGAGAACAACTCCATTTGGCTCACTAACTTCACACACCATCAGGCTTCCAAGCAGCTCTCAAGGAAACTCAGTTTTCACACTCTAGGCTTAATGCCCTTTGAGTGCATTATGTAGGAATGAACCTGGTAGAGCATCCCACACAAACCAATGCTCCACATGCGGGTTTCACATGCCACCAACTCCACATTCACAGACAACTTCAGCGCCAAAGCCATTTTCAGATAGCCCTCAATGCAAAGGCTCTAGACGCAAAGATTGGTGTGAGAGCTAATTCAATCAAGGAAACACTGCATGTAGGTGAAGCGCATATTGAAGAAGGATCAGCCGAGTGGTTCTTGTGGGAGAACAACTCCATTTGGCTCACTAACTTCACACACCATCAGGCTTCCATGCAGCTCTCAAGGAAACTCAGTTTTCACACTCTAGGCTTAATGCCCTTTGAGTGCATTATCTAGGAATGAACCTGGTAGAGCATCCCACACAAACCAATGCTCCACAGGCGGGTTTCACATGCCACCAACTCCACATTCACAGACAACTTCAGCGCCAAAGCCATTTTCAGATAGCCCTC
The DNA here is from genome assembly GCF_030435755.1 of Ochotona princeps. Classification (NCBI taxonomy): domain Eukaryota; kingdom Metazoa; phylum Chordata; class Mammalia; order Lagomorpha; family Ochotonidae; genus Ochotona; species Ochotona princeps. The sequence goes on from NW_026699423.1 coordinate 70,441, forward strand.
AATGCAAAGGCTCTAGGCGCAAATATTGGTGTGAGAGCTAATTCAATCAAGGAAACACTGCATGTTGGTGAAGCGCATATTGAAGAAGAATCAGCCGAGTGGTTCTTGTGGGAGAACAACTCCATTTGGCTCACTAACTTCACACACCGTCAGGCTTCCAAGCAGCTCTCAAGGAAACTCAGTTTTCACACTCTAGGCTTAATGCCCTTTGAGTGCATTATGTAGGAATGAACCTGGTAGAGCATCCCACACAAACCAATGCTCCACATGCGGGTTTCACATGCCACCAACTCCACATTCACAGACAACTTCAGCGCCAAAGCCATTTTCAGATAGCCCTCAATGCAAAGGCTCTAGGCCGAAATATAGGTGTGAGAGCTAATTCAATCAAGGAAACACTGCATGTTGGTGAAGCGCATAGTGAAGAAGAATCAGCCGAGTGGTTCTTGTGGGAGAACAACTCCATTTGGCTCACTAACTTCACACACCATCAGGCTTCCAAGCAGCTCTCAAGGAAACTCAGTTTTCACACTCTAGGCTTAATGCCCTTTGAGTGCCTAGGACTGAAATGAACCTGGTAGAGCATCCCACACAAACCAATGCTCCACATGCGGGTTTCACATGCCACCAACTCCACATTCACACACAACTTCAGCGCCACAGCCATTTTCAGATAGCCCTCAATACAAAGGCTCTAGGCGCAAATATTGGTGTGAGAGCTAATTCAATCAAGGAAACACTGCATGTTGGTGAAGCGCATATTGAAGAAGAATCAGCCGAGTGGTTCTTGTGGGAGAACAACCCCATTTGGCTCACTAACTTCACACACCGTCAGGCTTCCAAGCAGCTCTCAAGGAAACTCAGTTTTCACACTCTAGGCTTAATGCCCTTTGAGTGCATTATGTAGGAATGAACCTGGTAGAGCATCCCACACAAACCAATGCTCCACATGCGGGTTTCACATGCCACCAACTCCACATTCACAGACAACTTCAGCGCCAAAGCCATTTTCAGATAGCCCTCAATGCAAAGGCTCTAGGCCGAAATATAGGTGTGAGAGCTAATTCAATCAAGGAAACACTGCATGTTGGTGAAGCGCATATTGAAAAAGAATCAGCCGAGTGGTTCTTGTGGGACAACAACTCCATTTGGCTCACTAATTTCACACACCATCAGGCTTCCAAGCAGCTCTCAAGGAAACTCAGTTTTCACACTCTAGGCTTAATGCCCTTTGAGTGCATTATCTAGGAATGAACCTGGTAGAGCATCCCACACAAACCAATGCTCCACATGGGGGTTTCACATGCCACCAACTCCACATTCACAGACAACTTCATCGCCAAAACCATTTTCAGATAGCACTCAATGCAAAGGATCTAGACGCAAATATTGGTGTGAGAGCTAATTCAATCAAGGAAACACTGCATGTTGGTGAAGTGCATATTGAAGAAGAATCAGCCGAGTGGTTCTTGTGGGAGAACAACTCCATTTGGCTCACTAACTTCACACACCATCAGGCTTCCAAGCAGCTCTCAAGGAAACTCAGTTTTCACACTCTAGGCTTAATGCCCTTTGAGTGCCTAGGACTGAAATGAACCTGGTAGAGCATCCCACACAAACCAATGCTCCACATGCGGGTTTCACATGCCACCAACTCCACATTCACAGGCAACTTCAGCGCCACAGCCATTTTCAGATAGCCCTCAATACAAAGGCTCTAGGCGCAAATATTGGTGTGAGAGCTAATTCAATCAAGGAAACACTGCATGTTGGTGAAGCGCATATTGAAGAAGAATCAGCCGAGTGGTTCTTGTGGGAGAACAACTCCATTTGGCTCACTAACTTCACACACCATCAGGCTTCCAAGCAGCTCTCAAGGAAACTCAGTTTTCGCACTCTAGGCTTAATGCCCTTTGAGTGCCTAGGACTGAAATGAAGCTTGGTGAGCTTATCACACAAACCAATGCTCCACATGCGGGTTTCACATGCCACCAACTCCACATTCACAGACAACTTCAGCGCCAAAGCCATTTTCAGATAGCCCTCAATGCAAAGGCTCCAGGCCCAAATATTGGTGTGAGAGCTAATTCAATCAAGGATACACTGCATGTTGGTGAAGCGCATATTGAAGAAGAATCAGCCGAGTGGTTCTTGTGGGAGAACAACTCCATTTGGCTCACTAACTTCACACACCATCAGGCTTCCAAGCAGCTCTCAAGGAAACTCAGTTTTCACACTCTAGGCTTAATGCCCTTTGAGTGCATTATGTAGGAATGAACCTGGTAGAGCATCCCACACAAACCAATGCTCCACATGCGGGTTTCACATGCCACCAACTCCACATTCACAGACAACTTCAGCGCCAAAGCCATTTTCAGATAGCCCTCAATGCAAAGGCTCTAGACGCAAATATTGGTGTGAGAGCTAATTCAATCAAGGAAACACTGCATGTTGGTGAAGCGCATATTGAAGAAGGATCAGCCGAGTGGTTCTTGTGGGAGAACAACTCCATTTGGCTCACTAACTTCACACACCATCAGGCTTCCATGCAGCTCTCAAGGAAACTCAGTTTTCACACTCTAGGCTTAATGCCCTTTGAGTGCATTATCTAGGAATGAACCTGGTAGAGCATCCAACACAAACCAATGCTCCACAGGCGGGTTTCACATGCCACCAACTCCACATTCACAGACAACTTCAGCGCCAAAGCCATTTTCAGATAGCCCTCAATGCAAAGGCTCTAGGCGCAAATATTGGTGTGAGAGCTAATTCAATCAAGGAAACACTGCATGTTGGTGAAGCGCATATTGAAGAAGAATCAGCCGAGTGGTTCTTGTGGGAGAACAACTCCATTTGGCTCACTAACTTCACACACCGTCAGGCTTCCAAGCAGCTCTCAAGGAAACTCAGTTTTCACACTCTAGGCTTAATGCCCTTTGAGTGCATTATGTAGGAATGAACCTGGTAGAGCATCCCACACAAACCAATGCTCCACATGCGGGTTTCACATGCCACCAACTCCACATTCACAGACAACTTCAGCGCCAAAGCCATTTTCAGATAGCCCTCAATGCAAAGGCTCTAGGCCGAAATATAGGTGTGAGAGCTAATTCAATCAAGGAAACACTGCATGTTGGTGAAGCGCATAGTGAAGAAGAATCAGCCGAGTGGTTCTTGTGGGAGAACAACTCCATTTGGCTCACTAACTTCACACACCATCAGGCTTCCAAGCAGCTCTCAAGGAAACTCAGTTTTCACACTCTAGGCTTAATGCCCTTTGAGTGCCTAGGACTGAAATGAACCTGGTAGAGCATCCCACACAAACCAATGCTCCACATGCGGGTTTCACATGCCACCAACTCCACATTCACACACAACTTCAGCGCCACAGCCTTTTTCAGATAGCCCTCAATACAAAGGCTCTAGGCGCAAATATTGGTGTGAGAGCTAATTCAATCAAGGAAACACTGCATGTTGGTGAAGCGCATATTGAAGAAGAATCAGCCGAGTGGTTCTTGTGGGAGAACAACCCCATTTGGCTCACTAACTTCACACACCGTCAGGCTTCCAAGCAGCTCTCAAGGAAACTCAGTTTTCACACTCTAGGCTTAATGCCGTTTGAGTGCATTATGTAGGAATGAACCTGGTAGAGCATCCCACACAAACCAATGCTCCACATGCGGGTTTCACATGCCACCAACTCCACATTCACAGACAACTTCAGCGCCAAAGCCATTTTCAGATAGCCCTCAATGCAAAGGCTCTAGGCCGAAATATAGGTGTGAGAGCTAATTCAATCAAGGAAACACTGCATGTTGGTGAAGCGCATATTGAAAAAGAATCAGCCGAGTGGTTCTTGTGGGACAACAACTCCATTTGGCTCACTAATTTCACACACCATCAGGCTTCCAAGCAGCTCTCAAGGAAACTCAGTTTTCACACTCTAGGCTTAATGCCCTTTGAGTGCATTATCTAGGAATGAACCTGGTAGAGCATCCCACACAAACCAATGCTCCACATGGGGGTTTCACATGCCACCAACTCCACATTCACAGACAACTTCATCGCCAAAACCATTTTCAGATAGCCCTCAATGCAAAGGATCTAGACGCAAATATTGGTGTGAGAGCTAATTCAATCAAGGAAACACTGCATGTTGGTGAAGTGCATATTGAAGAAGAATCAGCCGAGTGGTTCTTGTGGGAGAACAACTCCATTTGGCTCACGAACTTCACACACCATCAGGCTTCCAAGCAGCTCTCAAGGAAACTCAGTTTTCACACTCTAGGCTTAGTGCCCTTTGAGTGCCTAGGACTGAAATGAAGCTTGGTGAGCTTATCACACAAACCAATGCTCCACAGGCGGGTTTCACATGCCACCAACTCCACATTCACAGACAACTTCAGCGCCAAAGCCATTTTCAGATAGCCCTCAATGCAAAGGCTCCAGGCCCAAATATTGGTGTGAGAGCTAATTCAATCAAGGAAACACTGCATGTTGGTGAAGCGCATATTGAAGAAGAATCAGCCGAGTGGTTCTTGTGGGAGAACAACTCCATTTGGCTCACTAACTTCACACACCATCAGGCTTCCAAGCAGCTCTCAAGGAAACTCAGTTTTCACACTCTAGGCTTAATGCCCTTTGAGTGCCTAGGACTGAAATGAAGCTTGGTGAGCTTATCACACAAACCAATGCTCCACAGGCGGGTTTCACATGCCACCAACTCCACATTCACAGACAACTTCAGCGCCAAAGCCATTTTCAGATAGCCCTCAATGCAAAGGCTCCAGGCCCAAATATTGGTGTGAGAGCTAATTCAATCAAGGAAACACTGCATGTTGGTGAAGCGCATATTGAAGAAGAATCAGCCGAGTGGTTCTTGTGGGAGAACAACTCCATTTGGCTCACTAACTTCACACACCATCAGGCTTCCAAGCAGCTCTCAAGGAAACTCAGTTTTCACACTCTAGGCTTAATGCCCTTTGAGTGCATTATCTAGGAATGAACCTGGTAGAGCATCCCACACAAACCAATGCTCCACATGCGGGTTTCACATGCCACCAACTCCACATTCACAGACAACTTCATCGCCAAAGCCATTTTCAGATAGCCCTAAATGCAAAGGCTCTAGGCGCAAATATTGGTGTGAGAGCTAATTCAATCAAGGAAACACTGCATGTTGGTGAAGCGCATATTGAAGAAGAATCAGCCGAGTGGTTCTTGTGGGAGAACAACTCCATTTGGCTCACTAACTTCACACACCATCAGGCTTCCAAGCAGCTCTCAAGGAAACTCAGTTTTCACACTCTAGGCTTAATGCCCTTTGAGTGCCTAGGACTGAAATGAAGCTTGGTGAGCTTATCACACAAACCAATGCTCCACAGGCGGGTTTCACATGCCACCAACTCCACATTCACAGACAACTTCAGCGCCAAAGCCATTTTCAGATAGCCCTCAATGCAAAGGCTCCAGGCCCAAATATTGGTGTGAGAGCTAATTCAATCAAGGAAACACTGCATGTTGGTGAAGCGCATATTGAAGAAGAATCAGCCGAGTGGTTCTTGTGGGAGAACAACTCCATTTGGCTCACTAACTTCACACACCATCAGGCTTCCAAGCAGCTCTCAAGGAAACTCAGTTTTCACACTCTAGGCTTAATGCCCTTTGAGTGCCTAGGACTGAAATGAAGCTTGGTGAGCTTATCACACAAACCAATGCTCCACAGGCGGGTTTCACATGCCACCAACTCCACATTCACAGACAACTTCAGCGCCAAAGCCATTTTCAGATAGCCCTCAATGCAAAGGCTCCAGGCCCAAATATTGGTGTGAGAGCTAATTCAATCAAGGAAACACTGCATGTTGGTGAAGCGCATATTGAAGAAGAATCAGCCGAGTGGTTCTTGTGGGAGAACAACTCCATTTGGCTCACTAACTTCACACACCATCAGGCTTCCAAGCAGCTCTCAAGGAAACTCAGTTTTCACACTCTAGGCTTAATGCCCTTTGAGTGCATTATCTAGGAATGAACCTGGTAGAGCATCCCACACAAACCAATGCTCCACATGCGGGTTTCACATGCCACCAACTCCACATTCACAGACAACTTCATCGCCAAAGCCATTTTCAGATAGCCCTAAATGCAAAGGCTCTAGGCGCAAATATTGGTGTGAGAGCTAATTCAATCAAGGAAACACTGCATGATGGTGAAGCGCATATTGAAGAAGAATCAGCCGAGTGGTTCTTGTGGGAGAACAACTCCATTTGGCTCACTAACTTCACACACCATCAGGCTTCCAAGCAGCTCTCAAGGAAACTCAGTTTTCACACTCTAGGCTTAATGCCCTTTGAGTGCCTAGGACTGAAATGAAGCTTGGTGAGCTTATCACACAAACCAATGCTCCACAGGCGGGTTTCACATGCCACCAACTCCACATTCACAGACAACTTCAGCGCCAAAGCCATTTTCAGATAGCCCTCAATGCAAAGGCTCCAGGCCCAAATATTGGTGTGAGAGCTAATTCAATCAAGGAAACACTGCATGTTGGTGAAGCGCATATTGAAGAAGAATCAGCCGAGTGGTTCTTGTGGGAGAACAACTCCATTTGGCTCACTAACTTCACACACCATCAGGCTTCCAAGCAGCTCTCAAGGAAACTCGGTTTTCACACTCTAGGGTTAATGCCCTTTGAGTGCATTATCTAGGAATGAACCTGGTAGAGCATCCCACACAAACCAATGCTCCACAGGCGGGTTTCACATGCCACCAACTCCACATTCACAGACAACTTCAGCGCCAAAGCCATTTTCAGATAGCCCTCAATGCAAAGGCTCTAGGCGAAAATATTGGTGTGAGAGCTAATTCAATCAAGGAAACACTGCATGTTGGTGAAGCGCATATTGAAGAAGAATCAGCCGAGTGGTTCTTGTGGGAGAACAACTCCATTTGGCTAACTAACTTCACACACCATCAGGCTTCCAAGCAGCTCTCAAGGAAACTCAGTTTTCACACTCTAGGCTTAATGCCCTTTGAGTGCCTAGGACTGAAATGAACCTGGTAGAGCATCCCACACAAACCAATGCTCCACATGCGGGTTTCACATGCCACCAACTCCACATTCACAGGCAACTTCAGCGCCACAGCCATTTTCAGATAGCCCTCAATACAAAGGCTCTAGGCGCAAATATTGGTGTGAGAGCTAATTCAATCAAGGAAACACTGCATGTTGGTGAAGCGCATATTGAAGAAGAATCAGCCGAGTGGTTCTTGTGGGAGAACAACTCCATTTGGCTCACTAACTTCACACACCATCAGGCTTCCATGCAGCTCTCAAGGAAACTCAGTTTTCACACTCTAGGCTTAATGCCCTTTGAGTGCATTATCTAGGAATGAACCTGGTAGAGCATCCCACACAAACCAATGCTCCACATGCGGGTTTCACATGCCACCAACTCCACATTCACAGACAACTTCAGCGCCAAAGCCATTTTCAGATAGCCCTCAATGCAAAGGCTCTAGGCGCAAATATTGGTGTGAGAGCTAATTCAATCAAGGAAACACTGCATGTTGGTGAAGTGCATATTGAAGAAGAATCAGCCGAGTGGTTCTTGTGGGAGAACAACTCCATTTGGCTCACTAACTTCACACACCATCAGGCTTCCAAGCAGCTCTCAAGGAAACTCAGTTTTCACACTCTAGGCTTAATGCCCTTTGAGTGCATTATGTAGGAATGAACCTGGTAGAGCATCCCACACAAACAAATGCTCCACATGCGGGTTTCACATGCCACCAACTCCACATTCACAGACAACTTCAGCGCCAAAGCCATTTTCAGATAGCCCTCAATACAAAGGCTCTAGGCGAAAATATTGGTGTGAGAGCTAATTTAATCAAGGAAACACTGCATGTTGGTGAAGCGCATATTGAAGAAGAATCAGCCGAGTGGTTCTTGTGGGAGAACAACTCCATTTGGCTCACTAACTTCACACACCATCAGGCTTCCAAGCAGCTCTCAAGGAAACTCAGTTTTCACACTCTAGGCTTAATGCCCTTTGAGTGCCTAGGACTGAAATAAACCTGGTAGAGCATCCCACACAAACCAATGCTCCACATGCGGGTTTCACATGCCACCAACTCCACATTCACAGACAACTTCAGCGCCAAAGCCATTTTCAGATAGCCCTCAATGCAAAGGCTCTAGACGCAAATATTGTTGTGAGAGCTAATTCAATCAAGGAAACACTGCATGTTGGTGAAGCGCATATTGAAGAAGAATCAGCCGAGTGGTTCTTGTGGGAGAACAACTCCATTTGGCTCACTAACTTCACACACCATCAGGCTTCCAAGCAGCTCTCAAGGAAACTCGGTTTTCACACTCTAGGGTTAATGCCCTTTGAGTGCATTATCTAGGAATGAACCTGGTAGAGCATCCCACACAAACCAATGCTCCACATGCGGGTTTCACATGCCACCAACTCCACATTCACAGACAACTTCAGCGCCAAAGCCATTTTCAGATAGCCCTCAATGCAAAGGCTCTAGGCGAAAATATTGGTGTGAGAGCTAATTCAATCAAGGAAACACTGCATGTTGGTGAAGCGCATATTGAAGAAGAATCAGCCGAGTGGTTCTTGTGGGAGAACAACTCCATTTGGCTCACTAACTTCACACACCATCAGGCTTCCAAGCAGCTCTCAAGGAAACTCAGTTTTCACACTCTAGGCTTAATGCCCTTTGAGTGCCTAGGACTGAAATGAACCTGGTAGAGCATCCCACACAAACCAATGCTCCACATGCGGGTTTCACATGCCACCAACTCCACATTCACAGGCAACTTCAGCGCCACAGCCATTTTCAGATAGCCCTCAATACAAAGGCTCTAGGCGCAAATATTGGTGTGAGAGCTAATTCAATCAAGGAAACACTGCATGTTGGTGAAGCGCATATTGAAGAAGAATCAGCCGAGTGGTTCTTGTGGGAGAACAACTCCATTTGGCTCACTAACTTCACACACCATCAGGCTTCCAAGCAGCTCTCAAGGAAACTCAGTTTTCGCACTCTAGGCTTAATGCCCTTTGAGTGCCTAGGACTGAAATGAAGCTTGGTGAGCTTATCACACAAACCAATGCTCCACATGCGGGCTTCACATGCCATCAACTTTACATTCACAGACAACTTCAGCGCCAAAGCCGTTTTCAGGTAGCCCTCAATGCAAAGGCTCCAGGCCCAAATATTGGTGTGAGAGCTAATTCAATCAAGGAAACACTGCATGTTGGTGAAGCGCATGTTGAAGAAGAATCAGCCGAGTGGTTCTTGTGGGAGAACAACTCCATTTGGCTCACTAACTTCACACACCATCAGGCTTCCAAGCAGCTCTCAAGGAAACTCAGTTTTCACACTCTAGGCTTAATGCCCTTTGAGTGCCTAGGAATGAAATGCACCTGGTAGAGCATCCCACACAAACGAATGCTCCACATGCGGGTTTCACATGCCACCAACTCCACATTCACAGACAACTTCAGCGCCAAAGCCATTTTCAGATAGCCCTCAATACAAAGGCTCTAGGCGCAAATATTGGTGTGAGAGCTAATTCAATCAAGGAAACACTGCATGTTCATGAAGCGCATATTGAAGAAGAATCAGCCGAGTGGTTCTTGTGAGAGAACACCTCCATTTGGCTCACTAACTTCACACACCATCAGGCTTCCAAGCAGCTCTCAAGGAAACTCAGTTTTCACACTCTAGGCTTAATGCCCTTTGAGTGCATTATGTAGGAATGAACCTGGTAGAGCATCCCACAGAAAAGAATGTTCCACAGGCGGGTTTCACATGCCACCAACTCCACATTCACAGACAACTTCAGCGCCAAAGCCATTTTCAGATAACTCTCAATGCAAATGCTCTAGACGCAAATATTGGTGTGAGAGCTAATTCAATCAAGGAAACACTGCATGTTGGTGAAGCGCATATTGAAGAAGAATCAGCCGAGTGGTTCTTGTGGGGGAACAACTCCATTTGGCTCACTAACTTCACACACCATCAGGCTTCCAAGCAGCTCTCAAGGAAACTCAGTTTTCACACTCTAGGCTTAATGCCCTTTGAGTGCCTAGGAATGAAATGAACCTGGTAAAGCATTACACACAAACCAATGCTCCACATGCGGGTTTCACATGCCACCAACTCCACATTCACAGACAACTTCAGCGCCAGGGCCATTTTCAGACAGCCCTCAATGCAAAGGCTCTAGGTGCAAATATTGGTGTGAGAGGTAATTCAATCAAGGAAACACTGCATGTTGGTGATGGGCATATTGAAGAAGAATCAGCCGAGTGGTTCTTGTGGGAGAACAACTCCATTTGGCTCACTAACTTCACACACCATCAGGCTTCCAAGCAGCTCTCAAGGAAACTCAGTTTTCACACTCTAGGCTTAATGCCCTTTGAGTGCATTATCTAGGAATGAACCTGGTAGAGCATCCCACACAAACCAATGCTCCACATGCGGGTTTCACATGCCACCAACTCCACATTCACAGACAACTTCAGCGCCAAAGCCATTTTCAGATAGCCCTCAATGCAAAGGCTCTAGATGCAAATATTGGTGTGAGAGCTAATTCAATCAAGGAAACACTGCATGTTGGTGAAGTGCATATTGAAGAAGAATCAGCCGAGTGGTTCTTGTGGGAGAACAACTCCATTTGGCTCACTAACTTCACACACCATCAGGCTTCCAAGCAGCTCTCAAGGAAACTCAGTTTTCACACTCTAGGCTTAATGCCCTTTGAGTGCATTATGTAGGAATGAACCTGGTAGAGCATCCCACACAAACAAATGCTCCACATGCGGGTTTCACATGCCACCAACTCCACATTCACAGACAACTTCAGCGCCAAAGCCATTTTCAGATAGCCCTCAATACAAAGGCTCTAGGCGAAAATATTGGTGTGAGAGCTAATTTAATCAAGGAAACACTGCATGTTGGTGAAGCGCATATTGAAGAAGAATCAGCCGAGTGGTTCTTGTGGGAGAACAACTCCATTTGGCTCACTAACTTCACACACCATCAGGCTTCCAAGCAGCTCTGAAGGAAACTCAGTTTTCACACTCTAGGCTTAATGCCCTTTGAGTGCCTAGGACTGAAATAAACCTGGTAGAGCATCCCACACAAACCAATGCTCCACATGCGGGTTTCACATGCCACCAACTCCACATTCACAGACAACTTCAGCGCCAAAGCCATTTTCAGATAGCCCTCAATGCAAAGGCTCTAGACGCAAATATTGGTGTGAGAGCTAATTCAATCAAGGAAACACTGCATGTTGGTGAAGCGCATATTGAAGAAGAATCAGCCGAGTGGTTCTTGTGGGAGAACAACTCCATTTGGCTCACTAACTTCACACACCATCAGGCTTCCAAGCAGCTCTCAAGGAAACTCAGTTTTCACACTGTAGGCTTAATGCCCTTTGAGTCCTAGGACTGAAATGAAGCTTGGTGAGCTTATCACACAAACCAATGCTCCACAGGCGGGTTTCACATGCCACCAACTCCACATTCACAGACAACTTCAGCGCCAAAGCCATTTTCAGATAGCCCTCAATGCAAAGGCTCTAGCCCGAAATATAGGTGTGAGAGCTAATTCAATCAAGGAAACACTGCATGTTGGTGAAGCGCATATTGAAGAAGAATCAGCCGAGTGGTTCTTGTGGGAGAACAACTCCATTTGGCTCACTAACTTCACACACCATCAGGCTTCCAAGCAGCTCTCAAGGAAACTCGGTTTTCACACTCTAGGGTTAATGCCCTTTGAGTGCATTATCTAGGAATGAACCTGGTAGAGCATCCCACACAAACCAATGCTCCACATGCGGGTTTCACATGCCACCAACTCCACATTCACAGACAACTTCAGCGCCAAAGCCATTTTCAGATAGCCCTCAATGCAAAGGCTCTAGGCGAAAATATTGGTGTGAGAGCTAATTCAATCAAGGAAACACTGCATGTTGGTTAAGCGCATATTGAAGAAGAATCAGCCGAGTGGTTCTTGTGGGAGAACAACTCCATTTGGCTCACTAACTTCACACACCATCAGGCTTCCAAGCAGCTCTCAAGGAAACTCAGGTTTCACACTCTAGGCTTAATGCCCTTTGAGTGCCTAGGACTGAAATGATCCTGGTAGAGCATCCCACACAAACCAATGCTCCACATGCGGGTTTCACATGCCACCAACTCCACATTCACAGGCAACTTCAGCGCCACAGCCATTTTCAGATAGCCCTCAATACAAAGGCTCTAGGCGCAAATATTGGTGTGAGAGCTAATTCAATCAAGGAAACACTGCATGTTGGTGAAGCGCATATTGAAGAAGAATCAGCCGAGTGGTTCTTGTGGGAGAACAACTCCATTTGGCTCACTAACTTAACACACCATCAGGCTTCCAAGCAGCTCTCAAGGAAACTCAGTTTTCGCACTCTAGGCTTAATGCCCTTTGAGTGCCTAGAACTGAAATGAAGCTTGGTGAGCTTATCACACAAACCAATGCTCCACAGGCGGGTTTCACATGCCACCAACTCCACATTCACAGACAACTTCAGCGCCAAAGCCGTTTTCAGGTAGCCCTCAATGCAAAGGCTCCAGGCCCAAATATTGGTGTGAGAGCTAATTCAATCAAGGAAACACTGCATGTTGGTGAAGCGCATGTTGAAGAAGAATCAGCCGAGTGGTTCTTGTGGGAGAACAACTCCATTTGGCTCACTAACTTCACACACCATCAGGCTTCCAAGCAGCTCTCAAGGAAACTCAGTTTTCACACTCTAGGCTTAATGCCCTTTGAGTGCCTAGGAATGAAATGCACCTGGTAGAGCATCCCACACAAACGAATGCTCCACATGCGGGTTTCACATGCCACCAACTCCACATTCACAGACAACTTCAGCGCCAAAGCCATTTTCAGATAGCCCTCAATGCAAAGGCTCTAGATGCAAATATTGGTGTGAGAGCTAATTCAATCAAGGAAACACTGCATGTTGGTGAAGTGCATATTGAAGAAGAATCAGCCGAGTGGTTCTTGTGGGAGAACAACTCCATTTGGCTCACTAACTTCACACACCATCAGGCTTCCAAGCAGCTCTCAAGGAAACTCAGTTTTCACACTCTAGGCTTAATGCCCTTTGAGTGCATTATGTAGGAATGAACCTGGTAGAGCATCCCACACAAACAAATGCTCCACATGCGGGTTTCACATGCCACCAACTCCACATTCACAGACAACTTCAGCGCCAAAGCCATTTTCAGATAGCCCTCAATACAAAGGCTCTAGGCGAAAATATTGGTGTGAGAGCTAATTTAATCAAGGAAACACTGCATGTTGGTGAAGCGCATATTGAAGAAGAATCAGCCGAGTGGTTCTTGTGGGAGAACAACTCCATTTGGCTCACTAACTTCACACACCATCAGGCTTCCAAGCAGCTCTGAAGGAAACTCAGTTTTCACACTCTAGGCTTAATGCCCTTTGAGTGCCTAGGACTGAAATAAACCTGGTAGAGCATCCCACACAAACCAATGCTCCACATGCGGGTTTCACATGCCACCAACTCCACATTCACAGACAACTTCAGCGCCAAAGCCATTTTCAGATAGCCCTCAATGCAAAGGCTCTAGACGCAAATATTGGTGTGAGAGCTAATTCAATCAAGGAAACACTGCATGTTGGTGAAGCGCATATTGAAGAAGAATCAGCCGAGTGGTTCTTGTGGGAGAACAACTCCATTTGGCTCACTAACTTCACACACCATCAGGCTTCCAAGCAGCTCTCAAGGAAACTCAGTTTTCACACTGTAGGCTTAATGCCCTTTGAGTCCTAGGACTGAAATGAAGCTTGGTGAGCTTATCACACAAACCAATGCTCCACAGGCGGGTTTCACATGCCACCAACTCCACATTCACAGACAACTTCAGCGCCAAAGCCATTTTCAGATAGCCCTCAATGCAAAGGCTCTAGCCCGAAATATAGGTGTGAGAGCTAATTCAATCAAGGAAACACTGCATGTTGGTGAAGCGCATATTGAAGAAGAATCAGCCGAGTGGTTCTTGTGGGAGAACAACTCCATTTGGCTCACTAACTTCACACACCATCAGGCTTCCAAGCAGCTCTCAAGGAAACTCGGTTTTCACACTCTAGGGTTAATGCCCTTTGAGTGCATTATCTAGGAATGAACCTGGTAGAGCATCCCACACAAACCAATGCTCCACATGCGGGTTTCACATGCCACCAACTCCACATTCACAGACAACTTCAGCGCCAAAGCCATTTTCAGATAGCCCTCAATGCAAAGGCTCTAGGCGAAAATATTGGTGTGAGAGCTAATTCAATCAAGGAAACACTGCATGTTGGTTAAGCGCATATTGAAGAAGAATCAGCCGAGTGGTTCTTGTGGGAGAACAACTCCATTTGGCTCACTAACTTCACACACCATCAGGCTTCCAAGCAGCTCTCAAGGAAACTCAGGTTTCACACTCTAGGCTTAATGCCCTTTGAGTGCCTAGGACTGAAATGATCCTGGTAGAGCATCCCACACAAACCAATGCTCCACATGCGGGTTTCACATGCCACCAACTCCACATTCACAGGCAACTTCAGCGCCACAGCCATTTTCAGATAGCCCTCAATACAAAGGCTCTAGGCGCAAATATTGGTGTGAGAGCTAATTCAATCAAGGAAACACTGCATGTTGGTGAAGCGCATATTGAAGAAGAATCAGCCGAGTGGTTCTTGTGGGAGAACAACTCCATTTGGCTCACTAACTTAACACACCATCAGGCTTCCAAGCAGCTCTCAAGGAAACTCAGTTTTCGCACTCTAGGCTTAATGCCCTTTGAGTGCCTAGGACTGAAATGAAGCTTGGTGAGCTTATCACACAAACCAATGCTCCACAGGCGGGTTTCACATGCCACCAACTCCACATTCACAGACAACTTCAGCGCCAAAGCCGTTTTCAGGTAGCCCTCAATGCAAAGGCTCCAGGCCCAAATATTGGTGTGAGAGCTAATTCAATCAAGGAAACACTGCATGTTGGTGAAGCGCATGTTGAAGAAGAATCAGCCGAGTGGTTCTTGTGGGAGAACAACTCCATTTGGCTCACTAACTTCACACACCATCAGGCTTCCAAGCAGCTCTCAAGGAAACTCAGTTTTCACACTCTAGGCTTAATGCCCTTTGAGTGCCTAGGAATGAAATGCACCTGGTAGAGCATCCCACACAAACGAATGCTCCACATGCGGGTTTCACATGCCACCAACTCCACATTCACAGACAACTTCAGCGCCAAAGCCATTTTCAGATAGCCCTCAATACAAAGGCTCTAGGCGCAAATATTGGTGTGAGAGCTAATTCAATCAAGGAAACACTGCATGTTCATGAAGCGCATATTGAAGAAGAATCAGCCGAGTGGTTCTTGTGAGAGAACACCTCCATTTGGCTCACTAACTTCACACACCATCAGGCTTCCAAGCAGCTCTCAAGGAAACTCAGTTTTCACACTCTAGGCTTAATGCCCTTTGAGTGCATTATGTAGGAATGAACCTGGTAGAGCATCCCACAGAAAAGAATGTTCCACAGGCGGGTTTCACATGCCACCAACTCCACATTCACAGACAACTTCAGCGCCAAAGCCATTTTCAGATAGCCCTCAATGCAAATGCTCTAGACGCAAATATTGGTGTGAGAGCTAATTCAATCAAGGAAACACTGCATGTTGGTGAAGCGCATATTGAAGAAGAATCAGCCGAGTGGTTCTTGTGGGGGAACAACTCCATTTGGCTCACTAACTTCACACACCATCAGGCTTCCAAGCAGCTCTCAAGGAAACTCAGTTTTCACACTCTAGGCTTAATGCCCTTTGAGTGCCTAGGACTGAAATGAAGCTTGGTTAGCTTATCACACAAACCAATGCTCCACAGGCGGGTTTCACATGCCACCAACTCCACATTCAAAGACAACTTCAGCGCCAAAGCCATTTTCAGATAGCCCTAAATGCAAAGGCTCTAGGCGCAAATATTGGTGTGAGAGCTAATTCAATCAAGGAAACACTGCATGATGGTGAAGCGCATATTGAAGAAGAATCAGCCGAGTGGTTCTTGTGGGAGAACAACTCCATTTGGCTCACTAACTTCACACACCATCAGGCTTCCAAGCAGCTCTCAAGGAAACTCAGTTTTCACACTCTAGGCTTAATGCCCTTTGAGTGCCTAGGAATGAAATGCACCTGGTAGAGCATCCCACACAAACGAATGCTCCACATGCGGGTTTCACATGCCACCAACTCCACATTCACAGACAACTTCAGCGCCAAAGCCATTTTCAGATAGCCCTCAATACAAAGGCTCTAGGCGCAAATATTGGTGTGAGAGCTAATTCAATCAAGGAAACACTGCATGTTCATGAAGCGCATATTGAAGAAGAATCAGCCGAGTGGTTCTTGTGAGAGAACACCTCCATTTGGCTCACTAACTTCACACACCATCAGGCTTCCAAGCAGCTCTCAAGGAAACTCAGTTTTCACACTCTAGGCTTAATGCCCTTTGAGTGCATTATGTAGGAATGAACCTGGTAGAGCATCCCACAGAAAAGAATGTTCCACAGGCGGGTTTCACATGCCACCAACTCCACATTCACAGACAACTTCAGCGCCAAAGCCATTTTCAGATAGCTCTCAATGCAAATGCTCTAGACGCAAATATTGGTGTGAGAGCTAATTCAATCAAGGAAACACTGCATGTTGGTGAAGCGCATATTGAAGAAGAATCAGCCGAGTGGTTCTTGTGGGGGAACAACTCCATTTGGCTCACTAACTTCACACACCATCAGGCTTCCAAGCAGCTCTCAAGGAAACTCAGTTTTCACACTCTAGGCTTAATGCCCTTTGAGTGCCTAGGACTGAAATGAAGCTTGGTTAGCTTATCACACAAACCAATGCTCCACAGGCGGGTTTCACATGCCACCAACTCCACATTCAAAGACAACTTCAGCGCCAAAGCCATTTTCAGATAGCCCTCAATGCAAAGGCTCCAGGCCCAAATGTTGGTGTGAGAGCTAATTCAATCAAGGAAACACTGCATGTTGGTGAAGTGCATATTGAAGAAGAATCAGCCAAGTGGTTCTTGTGGGAGAACAACTCCATTTGGCTCACTAACTTCACACACCATCAGGCTTCCAAGCAGCTCTCAAGGAAACTCAGTTTTCACACTCTAGGCTTAATGCCCTTTGAGTGAATAGGAATGAAATGCACCTGGTAGAGCATCCCACACAAACCAATGCTCCACATGCGGGTTTCACATGCCACCAACTCCACATTCACAGACAACTTCAACGCCAAAGCCATTTTCAGATAGCCCTCAATGCAAAGGCTCTAGGCGCAAATATTGGTGTGAGAGCTAATTCAATCAAGGAACCACTGCATGTTGGTGAAGCGCATATTGAAGAAGAATCAGCCGAGTGGTTTTTGTGGGAGAAGAACTCCATTTGGCTCACTAACTTCACACACCGTCAGGCTTCCAAGCAGCTCTCAAGGAAACTCAGTTTTCACACTCTAGGCTTAATGCCCTTTGAGTGCATTATCTAGGAATGAACCTGGTAGAGCATCCCACACAAACCAATGCTCCACTTGCGGGTTTCACATGCCACCAACTCCACATTCACAGACAACTTCAGCGCCAAAGCCATTTTCAGATAGCCTTCAATGCAAAGGCTCTAGGCCGAAATATAGGTGTGAGAGCTAATTCAATCAAGGAAACACTGCATGTTGGTGAAGCGCATATTGAAGAAGGATCAGCCGAGTGGTTCTTGTGGGAGAACAACTCCATTTGGCTCACTAACTTCACACACCATCAGGCTTCCATGCAGCTCTCAAGGAAACTCAGTTTTCACACTCTAGGCTTAATGCCCTTTGAGTACATTATCTAGGAATGAACCTGGTAGAGCATCCCACACAAACCAATGCTCCACATGGGGGTTTCACATGCCACCAACTCCACATTCACAGACAACTTCAGCGCCAAAACCATTTTCAGATAGCCCTCAATGCAAAGGCTCTAGACGCAAATATTGGTATGAGAGCTAATTCAATCAAAGAAACACTGCATGTTGGTGAAGGGCATATTGAAGAAGAATCAGCCGAGTGGTTCTTGTGGGAGAACAACTCCATTTGGCTCACTAACTTCACACACCATCAGGCTTCCAAGCAGCTCTCAAGGAAACTCAGTTTTCACACTCTAGGCTTAATGACCTTTGAGTGCCTAGGACTGAAATGAACCTGGTAGAGCATCCCACACAAACCAATGCTCCACATGCGGGTTTCACATGCCACCAACTCCACATTCACAGACAACTTCAGCGCCAAAGCCATTTTCAGATAGCCCTCAATGCAAAGGCTCTAGGCCGAAATATAGGTGTGAGAGCTAATTCAATCAAGGAAACACTGCATGTTGGTGAAGGGCATATTGAAGAAGGATCAGCCGAGTGGTTCTTATGGGAGAACAACTCCATTTGGCTCACTAACTTCACACACCATCAGGCTTCCATGCAGCTCTCAAGGAAACTCAGTTTTCACACTCTAGGCTTAATGCCCTTTGAGTGCATTATGTAGGAATGAACCTGGTTGAGCATCCCACAGAAAAGAATGTTCCACAGGCGGGTTTCACATGCCACCAACTCCACATTCACAGACAACTTCAGCGCCAAAGCCATTTTCAGATAGCCCTCAATGCAAAGGCTCTAGGCCGAAATATAGGTGTGAGAGCTAATTCAATCAAGGAACCACTGCATGTTGGTGAAGCGCATATTGAAGAAGAATCAGCCGAGTGGTTTTTGTGGGAGAACAACTCCATTTGGCTCACTAACTTCACACACCATCAGGCTTCCAAGCAGCTCTCAAGGAAACTCAGTTTTCACACTCTAGGCTTAATGCCCTTTGAGTGCCTAGGACTGAAATGAACCTGGTAGAGCATCCCACACAAACCAATGCTCCACATGCGGGTTTCACATGACACCAACTCCACATTCAAAGACAACTTCAGCGCCACAGTCGTTTTCAGATAGCCCTCAATGCAAAGGCTCTAGACGCAAATATTGGTGTGAGAGCTAATTCAATCAAGGAAACACTGCATGTTGGTGAAGGGCATATTGAAGAAGAATCAGCCGAGTGGTTCTTGTGGGAGAACAACTCCATTTGGCTCACTAACTTCACACACCATCAGGCTTCCAAGCAGCTCTCAAGGAAACTCAGTTTTCACACTCTAGGCTTAATGCCCTTGGAGTGCATTATCTAGGAATGAACCTGGTAGAGCATCCCACACAAACCAATGCTCCACTTGCGGGTTTCACATGCCACCAACTCCACATTCACAGACAACTTCAGCGCCAAAGCCATTTTCAGATAGCCTTCAATGCAAAGGCTCTAGGCCGAAATATAGGTGTGAGAGCTAATTCAATCAAGGAAACACTGCATGTTGGTGAAGCGCATATTGAAGAAGGATCAGCCGAGTGGTTCTTGTGGGAGAACAACTCCATTTGGCTCACTAACTTCACACACCATCAGGCTTCCAAGCAGCTCTCAAGGAAACTCAGTTTTCACACTCTAGGCTTAATGCCCTTTGAGTACATTATCTAGGAATGAACCTGGTAGAGCATCCCACACAAACCAATGCTCCACATGGGGGTTTCACATGCCACCAACTCCACATTCACAGACAACTTCAGCGCCAAAACCATTTTCAGATATCCCTCAATGCAAAGGCTCTAGACGCAAATATTGGTGTGAGAGCTAATTCAATCAAGGAAACACTGCATGTTGGTGAAGCGCATATTGAAGAAGAATCAGCCGAGTGGTTCTTGTGGGAGAACAACTCCATTTGGCTCACTAACTTCACACACCATCAGGCTTCCAAGCAGCTCTCAAGGAAACTCAGTTTTCACACTCTAGGCTTAATGCCCTTTGAGTGCCTAGGACTGAAATGAACCTGGTAGAGCATCCCACACAAACCAATGCTCCACATGCGGGTTTCACATGCCACCAACTCCACATTCACAGACAACTTCAGCGCCAAAGCCATTTTCAGATAGCCCTCAATGCAAAGGCTCTAGGCCGAAATATAGGTGTGAGAGCTAATTCAATCAAGGAAACACTGCATGTTGGTGAAGGGCATATTGAAGAAGGATCAGCCGAGTGGTTCTTATGGGAGAACAACTCCATTTGGCTCACTAACTTCACACACCATCAGGCTTCCATGCAGCTCTCAAGGAAACTCAGTTTTCACACTCTAGGCTTAATGCCCTTTGATTGCATTATCTAGGAATGAACCTGGTAGAGCATCCCACACAAACGAATGCTCCACATGCGGGTTTCACATGACACCAACTCCACATTCAAAGACAACTTCAGCGCCACAGTCGTTTTCAGATAGCCCTCAATGCAAAGGCTCTAGACGCAAATATTGGTGTGAGAGCTAATTCAATCAAGGAAACACTGCATGTTGGTGAAGCGCATATTGAAGAAGAATCAGCCGAGTGGTTCTTGTGGGAGAACAACTCCATTTGGCTCACTAACTTCACACACCATCAGGCTTCCAAGCAGCTCTCAAGGAAACTCAGTTTTCACACTCTAGGCTTAATGCCCTTTGAGTGCCTAGGACTGAAATGAAGCTTGGTGAGCTTATCACACAAACCAATGCTCCACAGGCGGGTTTCACATGCCACCAACTCCACATTCACAGACAACTTCAGCGCCAAAGCCATTTTCAGATAGCCCTCAATGCAAAGGCTCCAGGCCCAAATGTTGGTGTGAGAGCTAATTCAATCAAGGAAACACTGCATGTTGGTGAAGTGCATATTGAAGAAGAATCAGCCGAGTGGTTCTTGTGGGAGAACAACTCCATTTGGCTCACTAACTTCACACACCATCAGGCTTCCAAGCAGCTCTGAAGGAAACTCAGTTTTCACACTCTAGGCTTAATGCCCTTTGAGTGAATAGGAATGAAATGCACCTGATAGAGCATCCCACACAAACCAATGCTCCACATGCGGGTTTCACATGCCACCAACTCCACATTCACAGACAACTTCAACGCCAAAGCCATTTTCAGATAGCCCTCAATGCAAAGGCTCTAGACGCAAATATTGGTGTGAGAGCTAATTCAATCAAGGAACCACTGCATGTTGGTGAAGCGCATATTGAAGAAGAATCAGCCGAGTGGTTCTTGTGGGAGAACAACTCCATTTGGCTCACTAACTTCACACACCGTCAGGCTTCCAAGCAGCTCTCAAGGAAACTCAGTTTTCACACTCTAGGCTTAATGCCCTTTGAGTGCATTATCTAGGAATGAACCTGGTAGAGCATCCCACACAAACCAATGCTCCACTTGCGGGTTTCAATTGCCACCAACTCCACATTCACAGACAACTTCAGCGCCAAAGCCATTTTCAGATAGCCTTCAATGCAAAGGCTCTAGGCCGAAATATAGGTGTGAGAGCTAATTCAATCAAGGAAACACTGCATGTTGGTGAAGCGCATATTGAAGAAGGATCAGCCGAGTGGTTCTTGTGGGAGAACAACTCCATTTGGCTCACTAACTTCACACACCATCAGGCTTCCATGCAGCTCTCAAGGAAACTCAGTTTTCACACTCTAGGCTTAATGCCCTTTGAGTACATTATCTAGGAATGAACCTGGTAGAGCATCCCACACAAACCAATGCTCCACATGGGGGTTTCACATGCCACCAACTCCACATTCACAGACAACTTCAGCGCCAAAACCATTTTCAGATAGCCCTCAATGCAAAGGCTCTAGACGCAAATATTGGTGTGAGAGCTAATTCAATCAAGGAAACACTGCATGTTGGTGAAGCGCATATTGAAGAAGAATCAGCCGAGTGGTTCTTGTGGGACAACAACTCCATTTGGCTCACTAACTTCACACACCATCAGGCTTCCAAGCAGCTCTCAAGGAAACTCAGTTTTCACACTCTAGGCTTAATGCCCTTTGAGTGCCTAGGACTGAAATGAACCTGGTAGAGCATCCCACACAAACCAATGCTCCACATGCGGGTTTCACATGCCACCAACTCCACATTCACAGGTAACTTCAGCGCCAAAGCCATTTTCAGATAGCCCTCAATGCAAAGGCTCTAGACGCAAATATTGGTGTGAGAGCTAATTCAATCAAGGAAACACTGCATGTTGGTGAAGCGCATATTGAAGAAGAATCAGCCGAGTGGTTCTTGTGGGAGAACAACTCCATTTTGCGCACTAACTTCACACACCATCAGGCTTCCAAGCAGCTCTCAAGGAAACTCAGTTTTCACACTCTAGGCTTAATGCCCTTTGAGTGCCTAGGACTGAAATGAAGCTTGGTGAGCTTATCACACAAACCAATGCTCCACAGGCGGGTTTCACATGCCACCAACTCCACATTCACAGACAACTTCAGCGCCAAAGCCATTTTCAGATAGCCCTCAATGCAAAGGCTCCAGGCCCAAATATTGGTGTGAGAGCTAATTCAATCAAGGAAACTCTGCATGTTGGTGAAGGGCATATTGAAGAAGGATCAGCCGAGTGGTTCTTGTGGGAGAACAACTCCATTTGGCTCACTAACTTCACACACCATCAGGCTTCCAAGCAGCTCTCAAGGAAACTCAGTTTTCACACTCTAGGCTTAGTGCCCTTTGAGTGCATTATCTAGGAATGAACCTGGTAGAGCATCCCACACAAACGAATGCTCCACATGCGGGTTTCACATGCCACCAACTCCACATTCACAGGCAACTTCAGCGCCACAGCCGTTTTCAGATAGCCCTCAATGCAAAGGCTCTAGGCACAAATATTGGTGTGAGAGCTAATTCAATCAAGGAAACACTGCATGTTGGTGAAGGGCATATTGAAGAAGGATCAGCCGAGTGGTTCTTGTGGGAGAACAACTCCATTTGGCTCACTAACTTCACACACCATCAGGCTTCCAAGCAGCTCTCAAGGAAACTCAGTTTTCACACTCTATGCTTAGTGCCCTTTGAGTGCATTATCTAGGAATGAACCTGGTAGAGCATCCCACACAAACGAATGCTCCACATGCGGGTTTCACATGCCACCAACTCCACATTCACAGGCAACTTCAGCGCCACAGCCGTTTTCAGATAGCCCTCAATGCAAAGGCTCTAGGCACAAATATTGGTGTGAGAGCTAATTCAATCAAGGAAACACTGCATGTTGGTGAAGGGCATATTGAAGAAGGATCAGCCGAGTGGTTCTTGTGGGAGAACAACTCCATTTGGCTCACTAACTTCACACACCATCAGGCTTCCAAGCAGCTCTCAAGGAAACTCAGTTTTCACACTCTATGCTTAGTGCCCTTTGAGTGCATTATCTAGGAATGAACCTGGTAGAGCATCCCACACAAACCAATGCTCCACATGCGGGTTTCACATGCCACCAACTCCACATTCACAGGCAACTTCAGCGCCACAGCCATTTTCAGATAGCCCTCAATGCAAAGGCTCTAGACGCATATATTGGTGTGAGAGCTAATTCAATCAAGGAAACACTGCATGTTGGTGAAGGGCATATTGAAGAAGGATCAGCCGAGTGGTTCTTGTGGGAGAACAACTCCATTTGGCTCACTAACTTCACACACCATCAGGCTTCCAAGCAGCTCTCAAGGAAACTCAGTTTTCACACTCTAGGCTTAGTGCCCTTTGAGTGCATTATCTTGGAATGAACCTGGTAGAGCATCCCACACAAACCAATGCTCCACATGCGGGTTTCACATGCCACCAACTCCACATTCACAGGCAACTTCAGCGCCACAGCCATTTTCAGATAGCCCTCAATGCAAAGGCTCTAGACGCAAATATTGGTGTGAGAGCTAATTCAATCAAGGAAACACTGCATGTTGGTGAAGCGCATATTGAAGAAGAATCAGCCGAGTGGTTCTTGTGGGAGAACAACTCCATTTGGCTCACTAACTTCACACACCATCAGGCTTCCAAGCAGCTCTCAAGGAAACTCAGTTTTCACACTCTACGCTTAGTGCCCTTTCACTGCATTATCTAGGAATGAACCTGGTAGAGCATCCCACACAAACCAATGCTCCACATGCGGGTTTCACATGCCACCAACTCCACATTCACAGCAACTTCAGCGCCGAAGCCATTTTCAGATAGCCCTCAATGCAAAGGCTCTAGGCGAAAATATTGGTGTGAGAGCTAATTCAATCAAGGAAACACTGCATGTTGGTGAAGCGCATATTGAAGAAGAATCAGCCGAGTGGTTCTTGTGGGACAACAACTCCATTTGGCTCACTAACTTCACACACCATCAGGCTTCCAAGCAGCTCTCAAGGAAACTCAGTTTTCACACTCTAGGCTTAATGCCCTTTGAGTGCCTAAGCCTGAAATGATGCTTGGAGAGCTTCCCGCACAAACTAATGCTCCACTGGCGGGTGTCACATGCCACCAACTCCACATTCACAGACAACTTCAGCGCCAAAGCCATTTTCAGATAGCACTCAATGCAAAGGCTCCAGGGCCAAATATTGGTGTGAGAGCTAATTCAATCAAAGAAACACTGCATGTTGGTGATGCGCATATTGAAGAAGAATCAACAGCGTTGTTCTTGTGGGACAACAACTCCATTTGGCTCACTAACTTCACACACCATCAGGCTTCCAAGCAGCTCTCAAAGAAACTCAGTTTTCACACTCTATGCTTAGTGCCCTTTGAGTGCCTACGACTGAAATGAAGCTTGGTGAGCTTCCCGCACCAACCAATGCTCCACAGGCGGGTTTCACATGCCACCAACTCCACATTCACAGGCAACTTCAGCGCCAAAGCTGTTTTCAGATAGCCCTCAATGCAAAGGATCTAGGCGCAAATATTGGTGTGAGAGCTAATTCAATCAAGGAAACACTGCATGTTGGTGAAGCGCATATTGAAGAAGAATCAGCTGAGTGGTTCTTGTGGGAGAACAACTCCATTTGGCTCACTAACTTCACACACCATCAGGCTTCCAAGCAGCTCTCAAGGAAACTCAGTTTTCACACTCTATGCTTAGTGTCCTTTGAGTGCATTATCTAGGAATGAACCTGGTAGAGAATCCCACACAAATGAATGCTCCACATGCGGGTTTCACATGCCACCAACTCCACATTCACAGGCAACTTCAGCGCCACAGCTGTTTTCAGATAGCCCTCAATGCAAAGGCTCTAGACGCAAATATTGGTGTGAGAGCTAATTCAATCAAGGAAACACTGCATGTTGTTGAATGGCATATTGAAGAAGGATCAGCCGAGTGGTTCTTGTGGGAGAACAACTCCATTTGGCTCACTAACTTCACACACCATCAGGCTTCCAAGCAGCTCTCAAGGAAACTCAGTTTTCACACTCTAGGCTTAGTGCCCTTTGAGTGCCTAGGACTGAAATGAATCTTGGTGAGCATCCCACACAAAAGCATGCTCCACATGTGGGTTTCACATGCCACCAACTCCAGATTCTCAGACAACTTCAGCGCCAAAGCCATTTTCAGATAGCCCTCAATGCAAAGGCTCTAGACGCAAATATTGGTGTGAGAGCTAATTCAATCAAGGAAACACTGCATGTTGGTGAAGCGCATATTGAAGAAGAATCAGCTGAGTGGTTCTTGTGGGAGAACAACTCCATTTGGCTCACTAACTTCACACACCATCAGGCTTCCAAGCAGCTCTCAA
Organism: Ochotona princeps; assembly: GCF_030435755.1. Taxonomy (NCBI): domain Eukaryota; kingdom Metazoa; phylum Chordata; class Mammalia; order Lagomorpha; family Ochotonidae; genus Ochotona; species Ochotona princeps. Next base: position 96,185 of record NW_026699423.1, read on the forward strand.
GGAAACTCAGTTTTCACACTCTATGCTTAGTGTCCTTTGAGTGCATTATCTAGGAATGAACCTGGTAGAGAATCCCACACAAATGAATGCTCCACATGCGGGTTTCACATGCCACCAACTCCACATTCACAGACAACTTCAGCGCCACAGCCGTTTTCAGATAGCCCTCAATGCAAAGGCTCTAGACGCAAATATTGGTGTGAGAGCTAATTCAATCAAGGAAACACTGCATGTTGTTGAATGGCATATTGAAGAAGGATCAGCCGAGTGGTTCTTGTGGGAGAACAACTCCATTTGGCTCACTAACTTCACACACCATCAGGCTTGTAAGCAGCTCTCAAGGAAACTCAGTTTTCACACTCTAGGCTTAGTGCCCTTTGAGTGCCTAGGACTGAAATGAATCTTGGTGAGCATCCCACACAAAAGCATGCTCCACATGTGGGTTTCACATGCCACCAACTCCACATTCTCAGACAACTTCAGCGCCAAAGCCATTTTCAGATAGCCCTCAATGCAAAGGCTCTAGACGTAAATATGGGCGTGAGAGTTAATTCAATCAAGGAAACACTGCATGTTGGTGAAGGGCATATTGAAGAAGGATCAGCCGAGTGGTTCTTGTGGGAGAACAACTCCATTTGGCTCACTAACTTCACACACCATCAGGCTTCCAAGCAGCTCTCAAGGAAACTCAGTTTTCACACTCTATGCTTAGTGTCCTTTGAGTGCATTATCTAGGAATGAACCTGGTAGAGAATCCCACACAAATGAATGCTCCACATGCGGGTTTCACATGCCACCAACTTCACATTCACAGGCAACTTCAGCGCCACAGCCGTTTTCAGATAGCCCTCAATGCAAAGGCTCTAGACGCAAATATTGGTGTCAGAGCTAATTCAATCAAGGAAACACAGCATGTTGGTGAAGGGCATATTGAAGAAGGATCAGCCGAGCGGTTCTTATGGGAGAACAACTCCATTTGGCTCACTAACTTCTCACACCATCAGGCTTCCAAGCAGCTCTCAAGGAAACTCAGTTTTCACACTCTATGCTTAGTGCCCTTTGAGTGCCTAGGACTGAAATGAAGCTTGGTGAGCATCCCACACAAACGAATGCTCCACATGCGGGTTTCACATGCCAGCAACTCCACATTCACAGGTAACTTCAGCGCCACAACCGTTTTCAGACAGCCCTCAATGCAAAGGCTCTAGGCCCAAATATTGGTGTGAGAGCTAATTCAATCAAGGAAACACTGCATGTTGGTGAAGCGCATATTGAAGAAGAATCAGCCGAGTGGTTCTTGTGGGAGAACAACTCCATTATGCTCACTAACTTCACACACCATCAGGCTTCCAAGCAGCTCTCAAGGAAACTCAGTTTTCACACTCTACGCTTAGTGCCCTTTCACTGCATTATCTAGGAATGAACCTGGTAGAGCATCCCACACAAACCAATGCTCCACATGCGGGTTTCACATGCCACCAACTCCACATTCACAGCAACTTCAGCGCCGAAGCCATTTTCAGATAGCCCTCAATGCAAAGGCTCTAGGCGAAAATATTGGTGTGAGAGCTAATTCAATCAAGGAAACACTGCATGTTGGTGAAGCGCATATTGAAGAAGAATCAGCCGAGTGGTTCTTATGGGACAACAACCCCATTTGGCTCACTAACTTCACACACCATCAGGCTTCCAAGCAGCTCTCAAGGAAACTCAGTTTTCACACTCTAGGCTTAATGCCCTTTGAGTGCATTATCTAAGATTGAACTTGGTAGAGCATCCCACACAAACCAATGCTCCACATGCGGGTTTCACATGCCACCAACTCCACATTCACAGGCAACTTCAGCGCAAAGCCATTTTCAGATAGCCCTCAATGCAAAGGCTCTAGACGCAAATATTGGTGTGAGAGCTAATTCAATCAAGGAAACACTGCATGTTGGTGAAGCGCATATTGAAGAAGAATCAGCCGAGTGGTTCTTGTGGGACAACAACTCCATTTGGCTCACTAACTTCACACACCATCAGGCTTCCAAGCAGCTCTCAAGGAAACTCAGTTTTCACACTCTAGGCTTAATGCCCTTTGAGTGCCTAAGCCTGAAATGATGCTTGGAGAGCTTCCCGCACAAACTAATGCTCCACTGGCGGGTTTCACATGCCACCAACTCCACATTCACAGACAACTTCAGCGCCAAAGCCATTTTCAGATAGCACTCAATGCAAAGGCTCCAGGGCCAAATATTGGTGTGAGAGCTAATTCAATCAAAGAAACACTGCATGTTGGTGATGCGCATATTGAAGAAGAATCAACAGCGTGGTTCTTGTGGGACAACAACTCCATTTGGCTCACTAACTTCACACACCATCAGGCTTCCAAGCAGCTCTCAAAGAAACTCAGTTTTCACACTCTATGCTTAGTGCCCTTTGAGTGCCTAGGACTGAAATGAAGCTTGGTGAGCTTCCCGCACCAACCAATGCTCCACAGGCGGGTTTCACATGCCACCAACTCCACATTCACAGGCAACTTCAGCGCCAAAGCTGTTTTCAGATAGCCCTCAATGCAAAGGATCTAGGCGCAAATATTGGTGTGAGAGCTAATTCAATCAAGGAAACACTGCATGTTGGTGAAGCGCATATTGAAGAAGAATCAGCTGAGTGGTTCTTGTGGGAGAACAACTCCATTTGGCTCACTAACTTCACACACCATCAGGCTTCCAAGCAGCTCTCAAGGAAACTCAGTTTTCACACTCTATGCTTAGTGTCCTTTGAGTGCATTATCTAGGAATGAACCTGGTAGAGAATCCCACACAAATGAATGCTCCACATGCGGGTTTCACATGCCACCAACTCCACATTCACAGGCAACTTCAGCGCCACAGCCGTTTTCAGATAGCCCTCAATGCAAAGGCTCTAGACGCAAATATTGGTGTGAGAGCTAATTCAATCAAGGAAACACTGCATGTTGTTGAATGGCATATTGAAGAAGGATCAGCCGAGTGGTTCTTGTGGGAGAACAACTCCATTTGGCTCACTAACTTCACACACCATCAGGCTTCCAAGCAGCTCTCAAGGAAACTCAGTTTTCACACTCTAGGCTTAGTGCCCTTTGAGTGCCTAGGACTGAAATGAATCTTGGTGAGCATCCCACACAAAAGCATGCTCCACATGTGGGTTTCACATGCCACCAACTCCACATTCTCAGACAACTTCAGCGCCAAAGCCATTTTCAGATAGCCCTCAATGCAAAGGCTCTAGACGTAAATATGGGCGTGAGAGTTAATTCAATCAAGGAAACACTGCATGTTGGTGAAGGGCATATTGAAGAAGGATCAGCCGAGTGGTTCTTGTGGGAGAACAACTCCATTTGGCTCACTAACTTAACACACCATCAGGCTTCCAAGCAGCTCTCAAGGAAACTCAGTTTTCACACTCTATGCTTAGTGTCCTTTGAGTGCATTATCTAGGAATGAACCTGGTAGAGAATCCCACACAAATGAATGCTCCACATGCGGGTTTCACATGCCACCAACTCCACATTCACAGGCAACTTCAGCGCCACAGCCGTTTTCAGATAGCCCTCAATGCAAAGGCTCTAGACGCAAATATTGGTGTGAGAGCTAATTCAATCAAGGAAACACTGCATGTTGTTGAATGGCATATTGAAGAAGGATCAGCCGAGTGGTTCTTGTGGGAGAACAACTCCATTTGGCTCACTAACTTCACACACCATCAGGCTTCCAAGCAGCTCTCAAGGAAACTCAGTTTTCACACTCTAGGCTTAGTGCCCTTTGAGTGCCTAGGACTGAAATGAATCTTGGTGAGCATCCCACACAAAAGCATGCTCCACATGTGGGTTTCACATGCCACCAACTCCACATTCTCAGACAAATTCAGCGCCAAAGCCATTTTCAGATAGCCCTCAATGCAAAGGCTCTAGACGTAAATATGGGCGTGAGAGTTAATTCAATCAAGGAAACACTGCATGTTGGTGAAGGGCATATTGAAGAAGAATCAGCCGAGTGGTTTTTGTGGGAGAACAACTCCATTTGGCTCACTAACTTAACACACCATCAGGCTTCCAAGCAGCTCTCAAGGAAACTCAGTTTTCACACTCTATGCTTAGTGCCCTTTGAGTGCATTATCTAGGAATGAACCTGGTAGAGCATCCCACACAAACCAATGCTCCACATGCGGGTTTCACATGCCACCAACTTCACATTCACAGGCAACTTCAGCGCCACAGCCGTTTTCAGATAGCCCTCAATGCAAAGGCTCTAGACGCAAATATTGGTGTCAGAGCTAATTCAATCAAGGAAACACTGCATGTTGGTGAAGGGCATATTGAAGAAGGATCAGCCGAGCGGTTCTTATGGGAGAACAACTCCATTTGGCTCACTAACTTCTCACACCATCAGGCTTCCAAGCAGCTCTCAAGGAAACTCAGTTTTCACACTCTATGCTTAGTGCCCTTTGAGTGCCTAGGACTGAAATGAAGCTTGGTGAGCATCCCACACAAACGAATGCTCCACATGCGGGTTTCACATGCCACCAACTCCACGTTCACAGGTAACTTCAGCGCCACAGCCATTTTCAGACAGCCCTCAATGCAAAGGCTCTAGGCCCAAATATTGGTGTGAGAGCTAATTCAATCAAGGAAACACTGCATGTTGGTGAAGGGCATATTGAAGAAGGATCAGCTGAGTGGTTCTTGTGGGAGAACAACTCCATTTGGCTCACTAACTTCACACACCATCAGGCTTCCAAGCAGCTCAAGGAAACTCAGTTTTCACACTCTAGGCTTAGTGCCCTTTGAGTGCATTATCTAGGAAAGAACATGGTAGAGCATCCCACACAAAAGAATGTTCCACATGCGGGTTTCACATGCCACCAACTCCACATTCACAGGCAACTTCAGCGCCACAGCCGTTTTCAGATAGCCCTCAATGCAAAGGCTCTAGGCGCAAATATTGGTGTGAGAGCTAATTCAATCAAGGAAACACTGCATGTTGGTGAAGGGCATATTGAAGAAGGATCAGCCGAGTGGTTCTTGTGGGAGAACAACTCCATTTGGCTCACTAACTTCACACACCATCAGGCTTCCAAGCAGCTCTCAAGGAAACTCAGTTTTCACACTCTATGCTTAGCGCCCTTTGAGTGCATTATCTAGGAATGAACCTGGTAGAGCATCCCACACAAACCAATGCTCCACATGCGGGTTTCACATGCCACCAACTCCACATTCACAGGCAACTTCAGCGCCACAGCCATTTTCAGATAGCCCTCAATGCAAAGGCTCTAGACGCAAATATTGGTGTGAGAGCTAATTCAATCAAGGAAACACTGCATGTTGGTGAAGGGCATATTGAAGAAGGATCAGCCGAGTGGTTCTTGTGGGAGAACAACTCCATTTGGCTCACTAACTTCACACACCATCAGGCTTCCAAGCAGCTCTCAAGGAAACTCAGTTTTCACACTCTAGGCTTAGTGCCCTTTGAGTGCATTATCTTGGAATGAACCTGGTAGAGCATCCCACACAAACCAATGCTCCACATGCGGGTTTCACATGCCACCAACTCCACATTCACAGGCAACTTCAGCGCCACAGCCATTTTCAGATAGCCCTCAATGCAAAGGCTCTAGACGCAAATATTGGTGTGAGAGCTAATTCAATCAAGGAAACACTGCATGTTGGTGAAGGGCATATTGAAGAAGGATCAGCCCAGTGGTTCTTGAGGGAGAACAACTCCATTTGGCTCACTAACTTCACACACCATCAGGCTTCCAAGCAGCTCTCAAGGAAACTCAGTTTTCACACTCTATGCTTAGTGTCCTTTGATTGCATTATCTAGGAATGAACCTGGTAGAGCATCCCACAAAAATGAATGCTCCACATGCGGGTTTCACATGCCACCAACTTTACATTCACAGGCAACTTCAGCGGCACAGCCGTTTTCAGATAGCCCTCAATGCAAAGGCTCTAGACGCAAATATTGGTGTGAGAGCTAATTCAATCAAGGAAACACTGCATGTTGTTGAATGGCATATTGAAGAAGGATCAGCCGAGTGGTTCTTGTGGGAGAACAACTCCATTTGGCTCACTAACTTCACACACCATCAGGCTTCCAAGCAGCTCTCAAGGAAACTCAGTTTTCACACTCTAGGCTTAGTGCCCTTTGAGTGCCTAGGACTGAAATGAATCTTGGTGAGCATCCCACACAAAAGCATGCTCCACATGTGGGTTTCACATGCCACCAACTCCACATTCTCAGACAACTTCAGCGCCAAAGCCATTTTCAGATAGCCCTCAATGCAAAGGCTCTAGACGTAAATATGGGCGTGAGAGTTAATTCAATCAAGGAAACACTGCATGTTGGTGAAGGGCATATTGAAGAAGGATCAGCCGAGTGGTTCTTGTGGGAGAACAACTCCATTTGGCTCACTAACTTAACACACCATCAGGCTTCCAAGCAGCTCTCAAGGAAACTCAGTTTTCACACTCTATGCTTAGTGTCCTTTGAGTGCATTATCTAGGAATGAACCTGGTAGAGAATCCCACACAAATGAATGCTCCACATGCGGGTTTCACATGCCACCAACTCCACATTCACAGGCAACTTCAGCGCCACAGCCGTTTTCAGATAGCCCTCAATGCAAAGGCTCTAGACGCAAATATTGGTGTGAGAGCTAATTCAATCAAGGAAACACTGCATGTTGTTGAAGGGCATATTGAAGAAGGATCAGCCGAGTGGTTCTTGTGGGAGAACAACTCCATTTGGCTCACTAACTTCACACACCATCAGGCTTCCAAGCAGCTCTCAAGGAAACTCAGTTTTCACACTCTAGGCTTAGTGCCCTTTGAGTGCCTAGGACTGAAATGAATCTTGGTGAGCATCCCACACAAAAGCATGCTCCACATGTGGGTTTCACATGCCACCAACTCCACATTCTCAGACAACTTCAGCGCCAAAGCCATTTTCAGATAGCCCTCAATGCAAAGGCTCTAGACGTAAATATGGGCGTGAGAGTTAATTCAATCAAGGAAACACTGCATGTTGGTGAAGGGCATATTGAAGAAGGATCAGCCGAGTGGTTCTTGTGGGAGAACAACTCCATTTGGCTCACTAACTTAACACACCATCAGGCTTCCAAGCAGCTCTCAAGGAAACTCAGTTTTCACACTCTATGCTTAGTGCCCTTTGAGTGCATTATCTAGGAATGAACCTGGTAGAGCATCCCACACAAACCAATGCTCCACATGCGGGTTTCACATGCCACCAACTTCACATTCACAGGCAACTTCAGCGCCACAGCCGTTTTCAGATAGCCCTCAATGTAAAGGCTCTAGACGCAAATATTGGTGTCAGAGCTAATTCAATCAAGGAAACACTGCATGTTGGTGAAGGGCATATTGAAGAAGGATCAGCCGAGCGGTTCTTATGGGAGAACAACTCCATTTGGCTCACTAACTTCTCACACCATCAGGCTTCCAAGCAGCTCTCAAGGAAACTCAGTTTTCACACTCTATGCTTAGTGCCCTTTGAGTGCCTAGGACTGAAATGAAGCTTGGTGAGCATCCCACACAAACGAATGCTCCACATGCGGGTTTCACATGCCACCAACTCCACATTCACAGGTAACTTCAGCGCCACAGCCATTTTCAGACAGCCCTCAATGCAAAGGCTCTAGGCCCAAATATTGGTGTGAGAGCTAATTCAATCAAGGAAACACTGCATGTTGGTGAAGGGCATATTGAAGAAGGATCAGCCGAGTGGTTCTTGTGGGAGAACAACTCCATTTGGCTCACTAACTTCACACACCATCAGGCTTCCAAGCAGCTCTCAAGGAAACTCAGTTTTCACACTCTATGCTTAGCGCCCTTTGAGTGCATTATCTAGGAATGAACCTGGTAGAGCATCCCACACAAACCAATGCTCCACATGCGGGTTTCACATGCCACCAACTCCACATTCACAGGCAACTTCAGCGCCACAGCCATTTTCAGATAGCCCTCAATGCAAAGGCTCTAGACGCAAATATTGGTGTGAGAGCTAATTCAATCAAGGAAACACTGCATGTTGGTGAAGGGCATATTGAAGAAGGATCAGCCGAGTGGTTCTTGTGGGAGAACAACTCCATTTGGCTCACTAACTTCACACACCATCAGGCTTCCAAGCAGCTCTCAAGGAAACTCAGTTTTCACACTCTAGGCTTAGTGCCCTTTGAGTGCATTATCTTGGAATGAACCTGGTAGAGCATCCCACACAAACCAATGCTCCACATGCGGGTTTCACATGCCACCAACTCCACATTCACAGGCAACTTCAGCGCCACAGCCATTTTCAGATAGCCCTCAATGCAAAGGCTCTAGACGCAAATATTGGTGTGAGAGCTAATTCAATCAAGGAAACACTGCATGTTGGTGAAGGGCATATTGAAGAAGGATCAGCCCAGTGGTTCTTGAGGGAGAACAACTCCATTTGGCTCACTAACTTCACACACCATCAGGCTTCCAAGCAGCTCTCAAGGAAACTCAGTTTTCACACTCTATGCTTAGTGTCCTTTGATTGCATTATCTAGGAATGAACCTGGTAGAGCATCCCACAAAAATGAATGCTCCACATGCGGGTTTCACATGCCACCAACTTTACATTCACAGGCAACTTCAGCGGCACAGCCGTTTTCAGATAGCCCTCAATGCAAAGGCTCTAGACGCAAATATTGGTGTGAGAGCTAATTCAATCAAGGAAACACTGCATGTTGTTGAATGGCATATTGAAGAAGGATCAGCCGAGTGGTTCTTGTGGGAGAACAACTCCATTTGGCTCACTAACTTCACACACCATCAGGCTTCCAAGCAGCTCTCAAGGAAACTCAGTTTTCACACTCTAGGCTTAGTGCCCTTTGAGTGCCTAGGACTGAAATGAATCTTGGTGAGCATCCCACACAAAAGCATGCTCCACATGTGGGTTTCACATGCCACCAACTCCACATTCTCAGACAACTTCAGCGCCAAAGCCATTTTCAGATAGCCCTCAATGCAAAGGCTCTAGACGTAAATATGGGCGTGAGAGTTAATTCAATCAAGGAAACACTGCATGTTGGTGAAGGGCATATTGAAGAAGGATCAGCCGAGTGGTTCTGGTGGGAGAACAACTCCATTTGGCTCACTAACTTAACACACCATCAGGCTTCCAAGCAGCTCTCAAGGAAACTCAGTTTTCACACTCTATGCTTAGTGTCCTTTGAGTGCATTATCTAGGAATGAACCTGGTAGAGAATCCCACACAAATGAATGCTCCACATGCGGGTTTCACATGCCACCAACTCCACATTCACAGGCAACTTCAGCGCCACAGCCGTTTTCAGATAGCCCTCAATGCAAAGGCTCTAGACGCAAATATTGGTGTGAGAGCTAATTCAATCAAGGAAACACTGCATGTTGTTGAATGGCATATTGAAGAAGGATCAGCCGAGTGGTTCTTGTGGGAGAACAACTCCATTTGGCTCACTAACTTCACACACCATCAGGCTTCCAAGCAGCTCTCAAGGAAACTCAGTTTTCACACTCTAGGCTTAGTGCCCTTTGAGTGCCTAGGACTGAAATGAATCTTGGTGAGCATCCCACACAAAAGCATGCTCCACATGTGGGTTTCACATGCCACCAACTCCACATTCTCAGACAACTTCAGCGCCAAAGCCATTTTCAGATAGCCCTCAATGCAAAGGCTCTAGACGTAAATATGGGCGTGAGAGTTAATTCAATCAAGGAAACACTGCATGTTGGTGAAGGGCATATTGAAGAAGGATCAGCCGAGTGGTTCTTGTGGGAGAACAACTCCATTTGGCTCACTAACTTAACACACCATCAGGCTTCCAAGCAGCTCTCAAGGAAACTCAGTTTTCACACTCTATGCTTAGTGCCCTTTGAGTGCATTATCTAGGAATGAACCAGGTAGAGCATCCCACACAAACCAATGCTCCACATGCGGGTTTCACATGCCACCAACTTCACATTCACAGGCAACTTCAGCGCCACAGCCGTTTTCAGATAGCCCTCAATGCAAAGGCTCTAGGCGCAAATATTGGTGTCAGAGCTAATTCAATCAAGGAAACACTGCATGTTGGTGAAGGGCATATTGAAGAAGGATCAGCCGAGCGGTTCTTATGGGAGAACAACTCCATTTGGCTCACTAACTTCTCACACCATCAGGCTTCCAAGCAGCTCTCAAGGAAACTCAGTTTTCACACTCTATGCTTAGTGCCCTTTGAGTGCCTAGGACTGAAATGAAGCTTGGTGAGCATCCCACACAAACGAATGCTCCACATGCGGGTTTCACATGCCACCAACTCCACATTCACAGGTAACTTCAGCGCCACAGCCATTTTCAGACAGCCCTCAATGCAAAGGCTCTAGGCCCAAATATTGGTGTGAGAGCTAATTCAATCAAGGAAACACTGCATGTTGGTGAAGGGCATATTGAAGAAGGATCAGCTGAGTGGTTCTTGTGGGAGAACAACTCCATTTGGCTCACTAACTTCACACACCATCAGGCTTCCAAACAGCTCAAGGAAACTCAGTTTTCACACTCTAGGCTTAGTGCCCTTTGAGTGGCATTATCTAGGAAAGAACCTGGTAGAGCATCCCACACAAAAGAATGTTCACATGCGGGTTTCACATGCCACCAACTCCACATTCACAGGCAACTTCAGCGCCACAGCCGTTTTCAGATAGCCCTCAATGCAAAGGCTCTAGGCGCAAATATTGGTGTGAGAGCTAATTCAATCAAGGAAACACTGCATGTTGGTGAAGGGCATATTGAAGAAGGATCAGCCGAGTGGTTCTTGTGGGAGAACAACTCCATTTGGCTCACTAACTTCACACACCATCAGGCTTCCAAGCAGCTCTCAAGGAAACTCAGTTTTCACACTCTATGCTTAGTGCCCTTTGAGTGCATTATCTAGGAATGAACCTGGTAGAGCATCCCACACAAACGAATGCTCCACATGCGGGTTTCACATGCCACCAACTCCACATTCACAGGCAACTTCAGCGCCACAGCCGTTTTCAGATAGCCCTCAATGCAAAGGCTCTAGGCACAAATATTGGTGTGAGAGCTAATTCAATCAAGGAAACACTGCATGTTGGTGAAGGGCATATTGAAGAAGGATCAGCCGAGTGGTTCTTGTGGGAGAACAACTCCATTTGGCTCACTAACTTCACACACCATCAGGCTTCCAAGCAGCTCTCAAGGAAACTCAGTTTTCACACTCTAGGCTTAGTGCCCTTTGAGTGCATTATCTTGGAATGAACCTGGTAGAGCATCCCACACAAACCAATGCTCCACATGCGGGTTTCACATGCCACCAACTCCACATTCACAGGCAACTTCAGCGCCACAGCCATTTTCAGATAGCCCTCAATGCAAAGGCTCTAGACGCAAATATTGGTTGTGAGAGCTAATTCAATCAAGGAAAACACTGCATGTTGGTGAAGGGCATATTGAAGAAGATCAGCCCAGTGGTTCTTGAGGGAGAACAACTCCATTTGGCTCACTAACTTCACACACCATCAGGCTTCCAAGCAGCTCTCAAGGAAACTCAGTTTTCACACTCTATGCTTAGTGTCCTTTGATTGCATTATCTAGGAATGAACCTGGTAGAGCATCCCACAAAAATGAATGCTCCACATGCGGGTTTCACATGCCACCAACTTTACATTCACAGGCAACTTCAGCGGCACAGCCGTTTTCAGATAGCCCTCAATGCAAAGGCTCTAGACGCAAATATTGGTGTGAGAGCTAATTCAATCAAGGAAACACTGCATGTTGTTGAATGGCATATTGAAGAAGGATCAGCGAGTGGTTCTTGTGGGAGAACAACTCCATTTGGCTCACTAACTTCACACACCATCAGGCTTCCAAGCAGCTCTCAAGGAAACTCAGTTTTCACACTCTAGGCTTAGTGCCCTTGAGTGCCTAGGACTGAAATGAATCTTGGTGAGCATCCCACACAAAAGCATGCTCCACATGTGGGTTTCACATGCCACCAACTCCACATTCTCAGACAACTTCAGCGCCAAAGCCATTTTCAGATAGCCTCAATGCAAAGGCTCTAGACGTAAATATGGGCGTGAGAGTTAATTCAATCAAGGAAACACTGCATGTTGGTGAAGGGCATATTGAAGAAGGATCAGCCGAGTGGTTCTTGTGGGAGAACAACTCCATTTGGCTCACTAACTTAACACACCATCAGGCTTCCAAGCAGCTCTCAAGGAAACTCAGTTTTCACACTCTATTGCTTAGTGTCCTTTGAGTGCATTATCTAGGAATGAACCTGGTAGAGAATCCCACACAAATGAATGCTCCACATGCGGGTTTCACATGCCACCAACTCCACATTCACAGGCAACTTCAGCGCCACAGCCGTTTTTCAGATAGCCCTCAATGCAAAGGCTCTAGACGCAAATATTGGTGTCAGAGCTAATTCAATCAAGGAAACACTGCATGTTGGTGAAGGGCATATTGAAGAAGATCAGCCGAGTGGTTCTTGTGGGAGAACAACTCCATTTGGCTCACTAACTTCACACACCATCAGGCTTCCAAGCAGCTCTCAAGGAAACTCAGTTTTCACACTCTAGGCTTCGTGCCCTTTGAGTGCACCTAGGACTGAAATGAATCTTGGTGAGCATCCCACACAAAAGCATGCTCCACATGTGGGTTTCACATGCCACCAACTCCACATTCTCAGACAACTTCAGCGCCAAAGCCATTTTCAGATAGCCCTCAATGCAAAGGCTCTAGACGTAAATATGGGCGTGAGAGTTAATTCAATCAAGGAAACACTGCATGTTGGTGAAGGGCATATTGAAGAAGGATCAGCCGAGTGGTTCTTGTGGGAGAACAACTCCATTTGGCTCACTAACTTAACACACCATCAGGTTTCCAAGCAGCTCTCAAGGAAACTCAGTTTTCACACTCTATGCTTAGTGCCCTTTGAGTGCATTATCTAGGAATGAACCTGGTAGAGCATCCCACACAAACCAATGCTCCACATGCGGGTTTCACATGCCACCAACTTCACATTCACAGGCAACTTCAGCGCCACAGCCGTTTTCTGATAGCCCTCAATGCAAAGGCTCTAGACGCAAATATTGGTGTCAGAGCTAATTCAATCAAGGAAACACTGCATGTTGGTGAAGGGCATATTGAAGAAGGATCAGCCCAGTGGTTCTTGAGGGAGAACAACTCCATTTGGCTCACTAACTTCACACACCATCAGGCTTCCAAGCAGCTCTCAAGGAAACTCAGTTTTCACACTCTATGCTTAGTGCACTTTGAGTGCATTATCTAGGAATGAACCTGGTAGAGCATCCCACACAAACCAATGCTCCACATGCGGGTTTCACATGCCACCAACTTTACATTCACAGGCAACTTCAGCGGCACAGCCGTTTTCAGATAGCCCTCAATGCAAAGGCTCTAGACGCAAATATTGGTGTGAGAGCTAATTCAATCAAGGAAACACTGCATGTTGTTGAATGGCATATTGAAGAAGGATCAGCCGAGTGGTTCTTGTGGGAGAACAACTCCATTTGGCTCACTAACTTCACACACCATCAGGCTTCCAAGCAGCTCTCAAGGAAACTCAGTTTTCACACTCTATGCTTAGTGCCCTTTGAGTGCCTAGGACTGAAATGAAGCTTGGTGAGCATCCCACACAAACAAATGCTCCACATGCGGGTTTTACATGCCACCAACTCCACATTCACAGACAACTTCAGCGCCAAAGCCATTTTCAGATAGCCCTCAATGCAAAGGCTCTAGACGTAAATATGGGCGTGAGAGCTAATTCAATCAAGGAAACACTGCATGTTGGTGAAGGGCATATTGAAGAAGGATCAGCCGAGTGGTTCTTGTGGGAGAACAACTCCATTTGGCTCACTAACTTCACACACCATCAGGCTTCCAAGCAGCTCTCAAGGAAACTCAGTTTTCACACTCTAGGCTTAGTGCCCTTTCACTGCATTATCTAGGAATAAACCTGGTAGAGCATTCCACGCAAACGAATGCTCCACATGCGGGTTTCACATGCCACCAACTCCACATTCACAGGCAACTTCAGCGCCACAGCCGTTTTCAGATAGCCCTCAATGCAAAGGCTCTAGACGCAAATATTGGTGTGAGAGCTAATTCAATCAAGGAAACACTGCATGTTGGTGAAGGGCATATTGAAGAAGAATCAGCCGAGTGGTTCTTGTGGGAGAACAACTCCATTTGGCTCACTAACTTCACACACCATCAGGCTTCCAAGCAGCTCTCAAGGAAACTCAGTTTTCACACTCTATGCTTAGTGCCCTTTGAGTGCATTATCTAGGAATGAACCTGGTAGAGCATCCCACACAAACCAATGCTCCACATGCGGGTTTCACATGCCACCAACTCCACATTCACAGACAACTTCAGCGCCACAGCCGTTTTCAGATAGCCCTCAATGCAAAGGCTCTAGACGCAAATATTGGTGTCAGAGCTAATTCAATCAAGGAAACACTGCATGTTGGTGAAGGGCATATTGAAGAAGGATCAGCCGAGCGGTTCTTATGGGAGAACAACTCCATTTGGCTCACTAACTTCTCACACCATCAGGCTTCCAAGCAGCTCTCAAGGAAACTCAGTTTTCACACTCTATGCTTAGTGCCCTTTGAGTGCCTAGGACTGAAATGAAGCTTGGTGAGCATCCCACACAAACGAATGCTCCACATGCGGGTTTCACATGCCACCAACTCCACATTCTCAGACAACTTCAGCGCCACAGCCATTTTCAGACAGCCCTCAATGCAAAGGCTCTAGGCCCAAATATTGGTGTGAGAGCTAATTCAATCAAGGAAACACTGCATGTTGGTGAAGGGCATATTGAAGAAGGATCAGCTGAGTGGTTCTTGTGGGAGAACAACTCCATTTGGCTCATTAACTTCACACACCATCAGGCTTCCAAGCAGCTCTCAAGGAAACTCAGTTTTCACACTCTAGGCTTAGTGCCCTTTGAGTGCATTATCTAGGAAAGAACCTGGTAGAGCATCCCACACAAAAGAATGTTCCACATGCGGGTTTCACATGCCACCAACTCCACATTCACAGGCAACTTCAGCGCCACAGCCGTTTTCAGATATCCCTCAATGCAAAGGCTCTAGACGCAAATATTGGTGTGAGAGCTAATTCAATCAAGGAAACACTGCATGTTGGTGAAGGGCATATTGAAGAAGGATCAGCCGAGTGGTTCTTGTGGGAGAACAACTCCATTTGGCTCACTAACTTCACACACCATCAGGCTTCCAAGCAGCTCTGAAGGAAACTCAGTTTTCACACTGTAGGCTTAATGCCCTTTGAGTGCATTATGTAGGAATGAACCTGGTAGAGCATCCCACACAAAGGAATGCTCCACATGCGGGTTTCACATGCTACCAACTCCACATTCACAGG
>NW_026699424.1:0-99022 GCF_030435755.1 Ochotona princeps
TGGTGAAGGGCATATTGAAGAAGGATCAGCCGAGTGGTTCTTGTGGGAGAACAACTCCATTTGGCTCACTAACTTCACACACCATCAGGCTTCCAAGCAGCTCTCAAGGAAACTCAGTTTTCACACTCTATGCTTAGTGCCCTTTGAGTGCATTATCTAGGAATGACCTGGTGGAGCATCCCACACAAACGAATGCTCCACATGCGGGTTTCACATGCCACCAACTCCACATTCACAGGCAACTTCAGCGCCACAGCCGTTTTCAGATAGTCCTCAATGCAAAGGCTCTAGACGCAAATATTGGTGTGAGAGCTAATTCAATCAAGGAAACACTGCATGTTGGTGAAGGGCATATTGAAGAAGGATCAGCCGAGTGGTTCTTGTGGGAGAACAACTCCATTTGGCTCACTAACTTCACACACCATCAGGCTTCCAAGCAGCTCTCAAGGAAACTCAGTTTTCACACTCTATGCTTAGTGCCCTTTGAGTACCTAGGACTGAAATGATGCTTGGTCAGCATCCCACACAAACGAATGCTCCACATGCGGGTTTCACATGCCACCAACTCCACATTCACAGGCAAGTTCAGAGCAACAGCCGTTTTCAGATAGCCCTCAATGTAAAGGCTCTAGACGCAAATATTGGTGTGAGAGCTAATTCAATCAAGGAAACACTGCATGTTGGTGAAGGGCATATTGAAGAAGGATCAGCCGAGTGGTTCTTGTGGGAGAACAACTCCATTTGGCTCACTAACTTCACACACCATCAGGCTTCCAAGCAGCTCTCAAGGAAACTCAGTTTTCACACTCTATGCTTAGTGCCCTTTGAGTGCATTATCTAGGAATGAACCTGGTAGAGCATCCCACACAAACGAATGCTCCACATGCGGGTTTCACATGCCACCAACTCCACATTCACAGGCAACTTCAGAGCCACAGCCGTTTTCAGATAGCCCTCAATGCAAAGGCTCTAGACGCAAATATTGGTGTGAGAGCTAATTCAATCAAGGAAACACTGCATGTTGGTGAAGGCATATTGAAGAAGGATCAGCCGAGTGGTTCTTGTGGGAGAACAACTCCATTTGGCTCACTAACTTCACACACCATCAGGCTTCCAAGCAGCTCTCAAGGAAACTCAGTTTTCACACTCTATGCTTAGTGCCCTTTGTATGGCTAGGACTGAAATGAACCTGGTAGAGCATCCCACACAAACGAATGCTCCACATGCGGGTTTCACATGCCACCAACTCCACATTCACAGGCAACTTCAGAGCCACAGCCGTTTTCAGATAGCCCTCAATGCAAAGGCTCTAGACGCAAATATTGGTGTGAGAGCTAATTCAATCAAGGAAACACTGCATGTTGGTGAAGGGCATATTGAAGAAGGATCAGCCGAGTGGTTCTTGTGGGAGAACAACTCCATTTGGCTCACTAACTTCACACACCATCAGGCTTCCAAGCAGCTCTCAAGGAAACTCAGTTTTCACACTCTATGCTTAGTGCCCTTTGAGTGCATTATCTAGGAATGAACCTGGTAGAGCATCCCACACAAATGAATGCTCCACATGCTGGTTTCACATGACACCAACTCCACATTCACAGGCAACTTCAGCGCCACAGCCGTTTTCAGATAGCCCTCAATGCAAAGGCTCTAGATGCAAATATTGGTGTGAGAGCTAATTCAATCAAGGAAACACTGCATGTTGGTGAAGGGCATATTGAAGAAGGATCAGCCGAGTGGTTCTTGTGGGAGAACAACTCCATTTGGCTCACTAACTTCACACACCATCAGGCTTCCAAGCAGCTCTCAAGGAAACTCAGTTTTCACACTCTATGTTTAGTGCCCTTTGAGTGCATTATCTAGGAATGAACCTGGTAGAGCATCCCACACAAATGAATGCTCCACATGCTGGTTTCACATGACACCAACTCCACATTCACAGGCAACTTCAGCGCCACAGCCGTTTTCAGATAGCCCTCAATGCAAAGGCTCTAGATGCAAATATTGGTGTGAGAGCTAATACAATCAAGGAAACACTGCATGTTGGTGAAGGGCATATTGAAGAAGGATCAGCCAAGTGGTTCTTGTGGGAGAACAACTCCATTTGGCTCACTAACTTCACACACCATCAGGCTTCCAAGCAGCTCTCAAGGAAACTCAGTTTTCACACTCTATGCTTAGTGCCCTTTGAGTGCATTATCTAGGAATGAACCTGGTAGAGCATCCCACACAAACGAATGCTCCACATGCGGGTTTCACATGCCACCAACTCCACATTCACAGGCAACTTCAGCGCCACAGCCGTTTTCAGATAGCCCTCAATGCAAAGGCTCTAGACGCAAATATTGGTGTGAGAGCTAATTCAATCAAGGAAACACTGCATGTTGGTGAAGGGCATATTGAAGAAGGATCAGCCGAGTGGTTCTTGTGGGAGAACAACTCCATTTGGCTCACTAACTTCACACACCATCAGGCTTCCAAGCAGCTCTCAGGGAAACTCAGTTTTCACACTCTATGCTTAGTGCCCTTTGAGTGCATTATCTAGGAATGAACCTGGTAGAGCATCCCACACAAACGAATGCTCCACATGCGGGTTTCACATGCCACCAACTCCACATTCACAGGCAACTTCAGCGCCACAGCCGTTTTCAGATAGCCCTCAATGCAAAGGCTCTAGACGCAAATATTGGTGTGAGAGCTAATTCAATCAAGGAAACACTGCATGTTGGTGAAGGGCATATTGAAGAAGGATCAGCCGAGTGGTTCTTGTGGGAGAACAACTCCATTTGGCTCACTAACTTCACACACCATCAGGCTTCCAAGCAGCTCTCAAGGAAACTCAGTTTTCACACTCTATGCTTAGTGCCCTTTGAGTGCATTATCTAGGAATGAACCTGGTGAAACATGCCACACAAACGAATGCTCCACATGCGGGTTTCACATGCCACCAACTCCACATTCACAGGCAACTTCAGCGCCACAGCCGTTTTCAGATAGCCCTCAATGCAAAGGCTCTAGACGCAAATATTGGTGTGAGAGCTAATTCAATCAAGGAAACTCTGCATGTTGGTGAAGGGCATATTGAAGAAGGATCAGCCGAGTGGTTCTTGTGGGAGAACAACTCCATTTGGCTCACTAACTTCACACACCATCAGGCTTACAAGCAGCTCTCAAGGAAACTCAGTTTTCACACTCTATGCTTAGTGCCCTTTGTGTTCCTAGGACTGAAATGAAGCTTGGTGAGCATCCCACACAAACGAATGCTCTACAGGCGGGTTTCACATGCCACCAACTCCACATTCACAGGCAACTTCAGCGCCACAGCCGTTTTCAGATAGCCCTCAATGCAAAGGCTCTAGACGCATATATTGGTGTGAGAGCTAATTCAATCAAGGAAACACTGCATGTTGGTGAAGGGCATATTGAAGAAGGATCAGCCGAGTGGTTCTTGTGGGAGAACAACTCCATTTGGCTCACTAACTTCACACACCATCAGGCTTCCAAGCAGCTCTCAAGGAAACTCAGTTTTCACACTCTATGCTTAGTGCCCTTTGAGTGCCTAGGACTGAAATGAACCTGGTAGAGCATGCCACCCAAACGAATGCTCCACATGCGGGTTTCACATGCCACCAACTCCACATTCACAGGCAACTTCAGCGCCACCGCCGTTTTCAGATAGCCCTCAATGCAAAGGCTCTAGACGCAAATATTGGTGTGAGAGCTAATTCAATCAAGGAAACACTGCATGTTGGTGAAGGGCATATTGAAGAAGGATCAGCCGAGTGGTTCTTGTGGGAGAACAACTCCATTTGGCTCACTAACTTCACACACCATCAGGCTTCCAAGCAGCTCTCAAGGAAACTCAGTTTTCACACTCTATGCTTAGTGCCCTTTGAGTGCATTATCTAGGAATGAACCTGGTGAAATATGCCACACAAACGAATGCTCCACATGCGGGTTTCACATGCCACCAACTCCACATTCACAGGCAACTTCAGCGCCACAGCCGTTTTCAGATAGCCCTCAATGCAAAGGCTCTAGACGCAAATATTGGTATGAGAGCTAATTCAATCAAGGAAACTCTGCATGTTGGTGAAGGGCATATTGAAGAAGGATCAGCCGAGTGGTTCTTGTGGGAGAACAACTCCATTTGGCTCACTAACTTCACACACCATCAGGCTTACAAGCAGCTCTCAAGGAAACTCAGTTTTCACACTCTATGCTTAGTGCCCTTTGAGTGCATTATCTAGGAATGAACCTGGTAGAGCATCCCACACAAACGAATGCTCCACATGCGGGTTTCACATGCCACCAACTCCACATTCACAGGCAACTTCAGCGCCACAGCCGTTTTCAGATAGCCCTCAATGCAAAGGCTCTAGACGCAAATATTGGTGTGAGAGCTAATTCAATCAAGGAAACACTGCATGTTGGTGAAGGGCATATTGAAGAAGGATCAGCCGAGTGGTTCTTGTGGGAGAACAACTCCATTTGGCTCACTAACTTCACACACCATCAGGCTTCCAAGCAGCTCTCAAGGAAACTCAGTTTTCACACTCTATGCTTAGTGCCCTTTGAGTGCATTATCTAGGAATGAACCTGGTGAAACATGCCACACAAACGAATGCTCCACATGCGGGTTTCACATGCCACCAACTCCACATTCACAGGCAACTTCAGCGCCACAGCCGTTTTCAGATAGCCCTCAATGCAAAGGCTCTAGACGCAAATATTGGTGTGAGAGCTAATTCAATCAAGGAAACTCTGCATGTTGGTGAAGGGCATATTGAAGAAGGATCAGCCGAGTGGTTCTTGTGGGAGAACAACTCCATTTGGCTCACTAACTTCACACACCATCAGGCTTACAAGCAGCTCTCAAGGAAACTCAGTTTTCACACTCTATGCTTAGTGCCCTTTGTGTTCCTAGGACTGAAATGAAGCTTGGTGAGCATCCCACACAAACGAATGCTCTACAGGCGGGTTTCACATGCCACCAACTCCACATTCACAGGCAACTTCAGCGCCACAGCCGTTTTCAGATAGCCCTCAATGCAAAGGCTCTAGACGCATATATTGGTGTGAGAGCTAATTCAATCAAGGAAACACTGCATGTTGGTGAAGGGCATATTGAAGAAGGATCAGCCGAGTGGTTCTTGTGGGAGAACAACTCCATTTGGCTCACTAACTTCACACACCATCAGGCTTCCAAGCAGCTCTCAAGGAAACTCAGTTTTCACACTCTATGCTTAGTGCCCTTTGAGTGCCTAGGACTGAAATGAACCTGGTAGAGCATGCCACCCAAACGAATGCTCCACATGCGGGTTTCACATGCCACCAACTCCACATTCACAGGCAACTTCAGCGCCACCGCCGTTTTCAGATAGCCCTCAATGCAAAGGCTCTAGACGCAAATATTGGTGTGAGAGCTAATTCAATCAAGGAAACACTGCATGTTGGTGAAGGGCATATTGAAGAAGGATCAGCCGAGTGGTTCTTGTGGGAGAACAACTCCATTTGGCTCACTAACTTCACACACCATCAGGCTTCCAAGCAGCTCTCAAGGAAACTCAGTTTTCACACTCTATGCTTAGTGCCCTTTGAGTGCATTATCTAGGAATGAACCTGGTGAAATATGCCACACAAACGAATGCTCCACATGCGGGTTTCACATGCCACCAACTCCACATTCACAGGCAACTTCAGCGCCACAGCCGTTTTCAGATAGCCCTCAATGCAAAGGCTCTAGACGCAAATATTGGTATGAGAGCTAATTCAATCAAGGAAACTCTGCATGTTGGTGAAGGGCATATTGAAGAAGGATCAGCCGAGTGGTTCTTGTGGGAGAACAACTCCATTTGGCTCACTAACTTCACACACCATCAGGCTTACAAGCAGCTCTCAAGGAAACTCAGTTTTCACACTCTATGCTTAGTGCCCTTTGTGTTCCTAGGACTGAAATGAAGCTTGGTGAGCATCCCACACAAACGAATGCTCCACATGCGGGTTTCACATGCCACCAACTCCACATTCACAGGCAACTTCAGCGCCACAGCCGTTTTCAGATAGCCCTCAATGCAAAGGCTCTAGACGCATATATTGGTGTGAGAGCTAATTCAATCAAGGAAACACTGCATGTTGGTGAAGGGCATATTGAAGAAGGATCAGCCGAGTGGTTCTTGTGGGAGAACAACTCCATTTGGCTCACTAACTTCACACACCATCAGGCTTCCAAGCAGCTCTCAAGGAAACTCAGTTTTCACACTCTATGCTTAGTGCCCTTTGAGTGAGAAGGACTGAAATGAAGCTTGGTGAGCATCCCACACAAACGAATGCTCCACATGCGGGTTTCACATGCCACCAACTCCACATTCACAGGCAACTTCAGCGCCACAGCCGTTTTCAGATAGCCCTCAATGCAAAGGCTCTAGACGCAAATATTGGTGTGAGAGCTAATTCAATCAAGGAAACACTGCATGTTGGTGAAGGGCATATTGAAGAAGGATCAGCCGAGTGGTTCTTGTGGGAGAACAACTCCATTTGGCTCACTAACTTCACACACCATCAGGCTTCCAAGCAGCTCTCAAGGAAACTCAGTTTTCACACTCTATGCTTAGTGCCCTTTGAGTGCATTATCGAGGAATGAACCTGGTGAAACATGCCACACAAACGAATTCTCCACATGCGGGTTTCACATGCCACCAACTCCACATTCACAGGCAACTTCAGCGCCACAGCCGTTTTCAGATAGCCCTCAATGCAAAGGCTCTAGACGCAAATATTGGTATGAGAGCTAATTCAATCAAGGAAACTCTGCATGTTGGTGAAGGGCATATTGAAGAAGGATCAGCCGAGTGGTTCTTGTGGGAGAACAACTCCATTTGGCTCACTAACTTCACACACCATCAGGCTTCCAAGCAGCTCTCAAGGAAACTCAGTTTTCACACTCTATGCTTAGTGCCCTTTGAGTGAGACGGACTGAAATGAAGCTTGGTGAGCATCACACACAAACGAATGCTCCACATGCGGGTTTCACATGCCACCAACTCCACATTCACAGGCAACTTCAGCGCCACAGCCGTTTTCAGATAGCCCTCAATGCAAAGGCTCTAGACGCAAATATTGGTGTGAGAGCTAATTCAATCAAGGAAACACTGCATGTTGGTGAAGGGCATATTGAAGAAGGATCAGCCGAGTGGTTCTTGTGGGAGAACAACTCCATTTGGCTCACTAACTTCACACACCATCAGGCTTCCAAGCAGCTCTCAAGGAAACTCAGTTTTCACACTCTATGCTTAGTGCCCTTTGAGTGCATTATCTAGGAATGAACCTGGTGAAACATGCCACACAAACGAATTTTCCACATGCGGGTTTCACATGCCACCAACTCCACATTCACAGGCAACTTCAGCGCCACAGCCGTTTTCAGATAGCCCTCAATGCAAAGGCTCTAGACGCAAATATTGGTGTGAGAGCTAATTCAATCAAGGAAACTCTGCATGTTGGTGAAGGGCATATTGAAGAAGGATCAGCCGAGTGGTTCTTGTGGGAGAACAACTCCATTTGGCTCACTAACTTCACACACCATCAGGCTTACAAGCAGCTCTCAAGGAAACTCAGTTTTCACACTCTATGCTTAGTGCCCTTTGTGTTCCTAGGACTGAAATGAAGCTTGGTGAGCATCCCACACAAACGAATGCTCTACAGGCGGGTTTCACATGCCACCAACTCCACATTCACAGGCAACTTCAGCGCCACAGCCGTTTTCAGATAGCCCTCAATGCAAAGGCTCTAGACGCATATATTGGTGTGAGAGCTAATTCAATCAAGGAAACACTGCATGTTGGTGAAGGGCATATTGAAGAAGGATCAGCCGAGTGGTTCTTGTGGGAGAACAACTCCATTTGGCTCACTAACTTCACACACCATCAGGCTTCCAAGCAGCTCTCAAGGAAACTCAGTTTTCACACTCTATGCTTAGTGCCCTTTGAGTGCCTAGGACTGAAATGAACCTGGTAGAGCATGCCACACAAACGAATGCTCCACATGCGGGTTTCACATGCCACCAACTCCACATTCACAGGCAACTTCAGCGCCACAGCCGTTTTCAGATAGCCCTCAATGCAAAGGCTCTAGACGCAAATATTGGTGTGAGAGCTAATTCAATCAAGGAAACACTGCATGTTGGTGAAGGGCATATTGAAGAAGGATCAGCCGAGTGGTTCTTGTGGGAGAACAACTCCATTTGGCTCACTAACTTCACACACCATCAGGCTTCCAAGCAGCTCTCAAGGAAACTCAGTTTTCACACTCTATGCTTAGTGCCCTTTGAGTGAGAAGGCCTGAAATGAAGCTTGGTGAGCATCCCACACAAACGAATGCTCCACATGCGGGTTTCACATGCCACCAACTCCACATTCACAGGCAACTTCAGCGCCACAGCCGTTTTCAGATAGCCCTCAATGCAAAGGCTCTAGACGCAAATATTGGTGTGAGAGCTAATTCAATCAAGGAAACACTGCATGTTGGTGAAGGGCATATTGAAGAAGGATCAGCCGAGTGGTTCTTGTGGGAGAACAACTCCATTTGGCTCACTAACTTCACACACCATCAGGCTTCCAAGCAGCTCTCAAGGAAACTCAGTTTTCACACTCTATGCTTAGTGCCCTTTGAGTGCATTATCGAGGAATGAACCTGGTAGAGCATCCCACACAAACGAATGCTCCACATGCGGGTTTCACATGCCACCAACTCCACATTCACAGGCAACTTCAGCGCCACAGCCGTTTTCAGATAGCCCTCAATGCAAAGGCTCTAGACGCAAATATTGGTGTGAGAGCTAATTCAATCAAGGAAACACTGCATGTTGGTGAAGGGCATATTGAAGAAGGATCAGCCGAGTGGTTCTTGTGGGAGAACAACTCCATTTGGCTCACTAACTTCACACACCATCAGGCTTCCAAGCAGCTCTCAAGGAAACTCAGTTTTCACACTCTATGCTTAGTGCCCTTTGAGTGCATTATCTAGGAATGAACCTGGTGAAACATGCCACACAAACGAATTCTCCACATGCGGGTTTCACATGCCACCAACTCCACATTCACAGGCAACTTCAGCGCCACAGCCGTTTTCAGATAGCCCTCAATGCAAAGGCTCTAGACGCAAATATTGGTATGAGAGCTAATTCAATCAAGGAAACTCTGCATGTTGGTGAAGGGCATATTGAAGAAGGATCAGCCGAGTGGTTCTTGTGGGAGAACAACTCCATTTGGCTCACTAACTTCACACACCATCAGGCTTACAAGCAGCTCTCAAGGAAACTCAGTTTTCACACTCTATGCTTAGTGCCCTTTGTGTTCCTAGGACTGAAATGAAGCTTGGTGAGCATCCCACACAAACGAATGCTCCACATGCGGGTTTCACATGCCACCAACTCCACATTCACAGGCAACTTCAGCGCCACAGCCGTTTTCAGATAGCCCTCAATGCAAAGGCTCTAGACGCATATATTGGTGTGAGAGCTAATTCAATCAAGGAAACACTGCATGTTGGTGAAGGGCATATTGAAGAAGGATCAGCCGAGTGGTTCTTGTGGGAGAACAACTCCATTTGGCTCACTAACTTCACACACCATCAGGCTTCCAAGCAGCTCTCAAGGAAACTCAGTTTTCACACTCTATGCTTAGTGCCCTTTGAGTGCATTATCTAGGAATGAACCTGGTAGAGCATCCCACACAAACGAATGCTCCACATGCGGGTTTCACATGCCACCAACTCCACATTCACAGGCAACTTCAGCGCCATGCCGTTTTCAGATAGCCCTCAATGCAAAGGCTCTAGACGCAAATATTGGTGTGAGAGCTAATTCAATCAAGGAAACACTGCATGTTGGTGAAGGGCATATTGAAGAAGGATCAGCCGAGTGGTTCTTGTGGGAGAACAACTCCATTTGGCTCACTAACTTCACACACCATCAGGCTTACAAGCAGCTCTCAAGGAAACTCAGTTTTCACACTCTATGCTTAGTGCCCTTTGAGTGCATTATCTAGGAATGAACCTGGTAGAACATGCCACACAAAGAATGCTCCACATGCGGGTTTCACATGCCACCAACTCCACATTCACAGGCAACTTCAGCGCCACAGCCGTTTTCAGATAGCCCTCAATGCAAAGGCTCTAGACGCAAATATTGGTGTGGGGGATAATTCAATCAAGGAAACACTGCATGTTGGTGAAGGGCATATTGAAGAAGGATCAGCCGAGTGGTTCTTGTGGGAGAACAACTCCATTTGGCTCACTAACTTCACACACCATCAGGCTTCCAAGCAGCTCTCAAGGAAACTCAGTTTTCACACTCTATGCTTAGTGCCTTTTGTATGGCTAGGACTGAAATGAACCTGGTAGAGCATCCCACACAAACGAATGCTCCACATGCGGGTTTCACATGCCACCAACTCCACATTCACAGGCAACTTCAGCGCCACAGCCGTTTTCAGATAGCCCTCAATGCAAAGGCTCTAGACGCATATATTGGTGTGAGAGCTAATTCAATCAAGGAAACACTGCATGTTGGTGAAGGGCATATTGAAGAAGGATCAGCCGAGTGGTTCTTGTGGGAGAACAACTCCATTTGGCTCACTAACTTCACACACCATCAGGCTTCCAAGCAGCTCTCAAGGAAACTCAGTTTTCACACTCTATGCTTAGTGCCCTTTGAGTGCATTATCTAGGAATGAACCTGGTAGAGCATCCCACACAAACGAATGCTCCACATGCGGGTTTCACATGCCACCAACTCCACATTCACAGGCAACTTCAGCGCCATGCCGTTTTCAGATAGCCCTCAATGCAAAGGCTCTAGACGCAAATATTGGTGTGAGAGCTAATTCAATCAAGGAAACACTGCATGTTGGTGAAGGGCATATTGAAGAAGGATCAGCCGAGTGGTTCTTGTGGGAGAACAACTCCATTTGGCTCACTAACTTCACACACCATCAGGCTTACAAGCAGCTCTCAAGGAAACTCAGTTTTCACACTCTATGCTTAGTGCCCTTTGAGTGCATTATCTAGGAATGAACCTGGTAGAACATGCCACACAAAGAATGCTCCACATGCGGGTTTCACATGCCACCAACTCCACATTCACAGGCAACTTCAGCGCCACAGCCGTTTTCAGATAGCCCTCAATGCAAAGGCTCTAGACGCAAATATTGGTGTGGGGGATAATTCAATCAAGGAAACACTGCATGTTGGTGAAGGGCATATTGAAGAAGGATCAGCCGAGTGGTTCTTGTGGGAGAACAACTCCATTTGGCTCACTAACTTCACACACCATCAGGCTTCCAAGCAGCTCTCAAGGAAACTCAGTTTTCACACTCTATGCTTAGTGCCTTTTGTATGGCTAGGACTGAAATGAACCTGGTAGAGCATCCCACACAAACGAATGCTCCACATGCGGGTTTCACATGCCACCAACTCCACATTCACAGGCAACTTCAGCGCCACAGCCGTTTTCAGATAGCCCTCAATGCAAAGGCTCTAGACGCATATATTGGTGTGAGAGCTAATTCAATCAAGGAAACACTGCATGTTGGTGAAGGGCATATTGAAGAAGGATCAGCCGAGTGGTTCTTGTGGGAGAACAACTCCATTTGGCTCACTAACTTCACACACCATCAGGCTTCCAAGCAGCTCTCAAGGAAACTCAGTTTTCACACTCTATGCTTAGTGCCCTTTGAGTGCATTATCTAGGAATGAACCTGGTAGAGCATCCCACACAAACGAATGCTCCACATGCGGGTTTCACATGCCACCAACTCCACATTCACAGGCAACTTCAGCGCCACAGCCGTTTTCAGATAGCCCTCAATGCAAAGGCTCTAGACGCAAATATTGGTGTGGGGGATAATTCAATCAAGGAAACACTGCATGTTGGTGAAGGGCATATTGAAGAAGGATCAGCCGAGTGGTTCTTGTGGGAGAACAACTCCATTTGGCTCACTAACTTCACACACCATCAGGCTTCCAAGCAGCTCTCAAGGAAACTCAGTTTTCACACTCTATGCTTAGTGCCTTTTGTATGGCTAGGACTGAAATGAACCTGGTAGAGCATCCCACACAAACGAATGCTCCACATGCGGGTTTCACATGCCACCAACTCCACATTCACAGGCAACTTCAGCGCCACAGCCGTTTTCAGATAGCCCTCAATGCAAAGGCTCTAGACGCATATATTGGTGTGAGAGCTAATTCAATCAAGGAAACACTGCATGTTGGTGAAGGGCATATTGAAGAAGGATCAGCCGAGTGGTTCTTGTGGGAGAACAACTCCATTTGGCTCACTAACTTCACACACCATCAGGCTTCCAAGCAGCTCTCAAGGAAACTCAGTTTTCACACTCTATGCTTAGTGCCCTTTGAGTGCATTATCTAGGAATGAACCTGGTAGAGCATCCCACACAAACGAATGCTCCACATGCGGGTTTCACATGCCACCAACTCCACATTCACAGGCAACTTCAGCGCCATGCCGTTTTCAGATAGCCCTCAATGCAAAGGCTCTAGACGCAAATATTGGTGTGAGAGCTAATTCAATCAAGGAAACACTGCATGTTGGTGAAGGGCATATTGAAGAAGGATCAGCCGAGTGGTTCTTGTGGGAGAACAACTCCATTTGGCTCACTAACTTCACACACCATCAGGCTTACAAGCAGCTCTCAAGGAAACTCAGTTTTCACACTCTATGCTTAGTGCCCTTTGAGTGCATTATCTAGGAATGAACCTGGTAGAACATGCCACACAAAGAATGCTCCACATGCGGGTTTCACATGCCACCAACTCCACATTCACAGGCAACTTCAGCGCCACAGCCGTTTTCAGATAGCCCTCAATGCAAAGGCTCTAGACGCAAATATTGGTGTGGGGGATAATTCAATCAAGGAAACACTGCATGTTGGTGAAGGGCATATTGAAGAAGGATCAGCCGAGTGGTTCTTGTGGGAGAACAACTCCATTTGGCTCACTAACTTCACACACCATCAGGCTTCCAAGCAGCTCTCAAGGAAACTCAGTTTTCACACTCTATGCTTAGTGCCTTTTGTATGGCTAGGACTGAAATGAACCTGGTAGAGCATCCCACACAAACGAATGCTCCACATGCGGGTTTCACATGCCACCAACTCCACATTCACAGGCAACTTCAGCGCCACAGCCGTTTTCAGATAGCCCTCAATGCAAAGGCTCTAGACGCATATATTGGTGTGAGAGCTAATTCAATCAAGGAAACACTGCATGTTGGTGAAGGGCATATTGAAGAAGGATCAGCCGAGTGGTTCTTGTGGGAGAACAACTCCATTTGGCTCACTAACTTCACACACCATCAGGCTTCCAAGCAGCTCTCAAGGAAACTCAGTTTTCACACTCTATGCTTAGTGCCCTTTGAGTGCATTATCTAGGAATGAACCTGGTAGAACATGCCACACAAAGAATGCTCCACATGCGGATTTCACATGCCACCAACTCCACATTCACAGGCAACTTCAGCGCCACAGCCGTTTTCAGATAGCCCTCAATGCAAAGGCTCTAGACGCAAATATTGGTGTGGGGGATAATTCAATCAAGGAAACACTGCATGTTGGTGAAGGGCATATTGAAGAAGGATCAGCCGAGTGGTTCTTGTGGGAGAACAACTCCATTTGGCTCACTAACTTCACACACCATCAGGCTTCCAAGCAGCTCTCAAGGAAACTCAGTTTTCACACTCTATGCTTAGTGCCTTTTGTATGGCTAGGACTGAAATGAACCTGGTAGAGCATCCCACACAAACGAATGCTCCACATGCGGGTTTCACATGCCACCAACTCCACATTCACAGGCAACTTCAGCGCCACAGCCGTTTTCAGATAGCCCTCAATGCAAAGGCTCTAGACGCATATATTGGTGTGAGAGCTAATTCAATCAAGGAAACACTGCATGTTGGTGAAGGGCATATTGAAGAAGGATCAGCCGAGTGGTTCTTGTGGGAGAACAACTCCATTTGGCTCACTAACTTCACACACCATCAGGCTTCCAAGCAGCTCTCAAGGAAACTCAGTTTTCACACTCTATGCTTAGTGCCCTTTGAGTGCATTATCTAGGAATGAACCTGGTAGAGCATCCCACACAAACGAATGCTCCACATGCGGGTTTCACATGCCACCAACTCCACATTCACAGGCAACTTCAGCGCCACAGCCGTTTTCAGATAGCCCTCAATGCAAAGGCTCTAGACGCAAATATTGGTGTGAGAGCTAATTCAATCAAGGAAACACTGCATGTTGGTGAAGGGCATATTGAAGAAGGATCAGCCGAGTGGTTCTTGTGGGAGAACAACTCCATTTGGCTCACTAACTTCACACACCATCAGGCTTCCAAGCAGCTCTCAAGGAAACTCAGTTTTCACACTCTATGCTTAGTGCCTTTTGTATGGCTAGGACTGAAATGAACCTGGTAGAGCATCCCACACAAACGAATGCTCCACATGCGGGTTTCACATGCCACCAACTCCACATTCACAGGCAACTTCAGCGCCACAGCCGTTTTCAGATAGCCCTCAATGCAAAGGCTCTAGACGCATATATTGGTGTGAGAGCTAATTCAATCAAGGAAACACTGCATGTTGGTGAAGGGCATATTGAAGAAGGATCAGCCGAGTGGTTCTTGTGGGAGAACAACTCCATTTGGCTCACTAACTTCACACACCATCAGGCTTCCAAGCAGCTCTCAAGGAAACTCAGTTTTCACACTCTATGCTTAGTGCCCTTTGAGTGCATTATCTAGGAATGAACCTGGTAGAGCATCCCACACAAACGAATGCTCCACATGCGGGTTTCACATGCCACCAACTCCACATTCACAGGCAACTTCAGCGCCACAGCCGTTTTCAGATAGCCCTCAATGCAAAGGCTATAGACGCAAATATTGGTGTGGGGGATAATTCAATCAAGGAAACACTGCATGTTGGTGAAGGGCATATTGAAGAAGGATCAGCCGAGTGGTTCTTGTGGGAGAACAACTCCATTTGGCTCACTAACTTCACACACCATCAGGCTTACAAGCAGCTCTCAAGGAAACTCAGTTTTCACACTCTATGCTTAGTGCCCTTTGAGTGCATTATCTAGGAATGAACCTGGTAGAACATGCCACACAAAGAATGCTCCACATGCGGGTTTCACATGCCACCAACTCCACATTCACAGGCAACTTCAGCGCCACAGCCGTTTTCAGATAGCCCTCAATGCAAAGGCTCTAGACGCAAATATTGGTGTGGGGGATAACTCAATCAAGGAAACACTGCATGTTGGTGAAGGGCATATTGAAGAAGGATCAGCCGAGTGGTTCTTGTGGGAGAACAACTCCATTTGGCTCACTAACTTCACACACCATCAGGCTTCCAAGCAGCTCTCAAGGAAACTCAGTTTTCACACTCTATGCTTAGTGCCTTTTGTATGGCTAGGACTGAAATGAACCTGGTAGAGCATCCCACACAAACGAATGCTCCACATGCGGGTTTCACATGCCACCAACTCCACATTCACAGGCAACTTCAGCGCCACAGCCGTTTTCAGATAGCCCTCAATGCAAAGGCTCTAGACGCATATATTGGTGTGAGAGCTAATTCAATCAAGGAAACACTGCATGTTGGTGAAGGGCATATTGAAGAAGGATCAGCCGAGTGGTTCTTGTGGGAGAACAACTCCATTTGGCTCACTAACTTCACACACCATCAGGCTTCCAAGCAGCTCTCAAGGAAACTCAGTTTTCACACTCTATGCTTAGTGCCCTTTGAGTGCATTATCTAGGAATGAACCTGGTAGAGCATCCCACACAAACGAATGCTCCACATGCGGGTTTCACATGCCACCAACTCCACATTCACAGGCAACTTCAGCGCCACAGCCGTTTTCAGATAGCCCTCAATGCAAAGGCTCTAGACGCAAATATTGGTGTGAGAGCTAATTCAATCAAGGAAACACTGCATGTTGGTGAAGGGCATATTGAAGAAGGATCAGCCGAGTGGTTCTTGTGGGAGAACAACTCCATTTGGCTCACTAACTTCACACACCATCAGGCTTCCAAGCAGCTCTCAAGGAAACTCAGTTTTCACACTCTATGCTTAGTGCCTTTTGTATGGCTAGGACTGAAATGAACCTGGTAGAGCATCCCACACAAACGAATGCTCCACATGCGGGTTTCACATGCCACCAACTCCACATTCACAGGCAACTTCAGCGCCACAGCCGTTTTCAGATAGCCCTCAATGCAAAGGCTCTAGACGCATATATTGGTGTGAGAGCTAATTCAATCAAGGAAACACTGCATGTTGGTGAAGGGCATATTGAAGAAGGATCAGCCGAGTGGTTCTTGTGGGAGAACAACTCCATTTGGCTCACTAACTTCACACACCATCAGGCTTCCAAGCAGCTCTCAAGGAAACTCAGTTTTCACACTCTATGCTTAGTGCCCTTTGAGTGCATTATCTAGGAATGAACCTGGTAGAGCATCCCACACAAACGAATGCTCCACATGCGGGTTTCACATGCCACCAACTCCACATTCACAGGCAACTTCAGCGCCATGCCGTTTTCAGATAGCCCTCAATGCAAAGGCTCTAGACGCAAATATTGGTGTGAGAGCTAATTCAATCAAGGAAACACTGCATGTTGGTGAAGGGCATATTGAAGAAGGATCAGCCGAGTGGTTCTTGTGGGAGAACAACTCCATTTGGCTCACTAACTTCACACACCATCACGCTTCCAAGCAGCTCTCAAGGAAACTCAGTTTTCACACTCTATGCTTAGTGCCCTTTGAGTGCATTATCTAGGAATGAACCTGGTAGAGCATCCCACACAAACGAATGCTCCACATGCGGGTTTCACATGCCACCAACTCCACATTCACAGGCAACTTCAGCGCCACAGCCGTTTTCAGATAGCCCTCAATGCAAAGGCTCTAGACGCAAATATTGGTGTGGGGGATAATTCAATCAAGGAAACACTGCATGTTGGTGAAGGGCATATTGAAGAAGGATCAGCCGAGTGGTTCTTGTGGGAGAACAACTCCATTTGGCTCACTAACTTCACACACCATCAGGCTTACAAGCAGCTCTCAAGGAAACTCAGTTTTCACACTCTATGCTTAGTGCCCTTTGAGTGCATTATCTAGGAATGAACCTGGTAGAACATGCCACACAAAGAATGCTCCACATGCGGGTTTCACATGCCACCAACTCCACATTCACAGGCAACTTCAGCGCCACAGCCGTTTTCAGATAGCCCTCAATGCAAAGGCTCTAGACGCAAATATTGGTGTGGGGGATAATTCAATCAAGGAAACACTGCATGTTGGTGAAGGGCATATTGAAGAAGGATCAGCCGAGTGGTTCTTGTGGGAGAACAACTCCATTTGGCTCACTAACTTCACACACCATCAGGCTTCCAAGCAGCTCTCAAGGAAACTCAGTTTTCACACTCTATGCTTAGTGCCTTTTGTATGGCTAGGACTGAAATGAACCTGGTAGAGCATCCCACACAAACGAATGCTCCACATGCGGGTTTCACATGCCACCAACTCCACATTCACAGGCAACTTCAGCGCCACAGCCGTTTTCAGATAGCCCTCAATGCAAAGGCTCTAGACGCATATATTGGTGTGAGAGCTAATTCAATCAAGGAAACACTGCATGTTGGTGAAGGGCATATTGAAGAAGGATCAGCCGAGTGGTTCTTGTGGGAGAACAACTCCATTTGGCTCACTAACTTCACACACCATCAGGCTTCCAAGCAGCTCTCAAGGAAACTCAGTTTTCACACTCTATGCTTAGTGCCCTTTGAGTGCATTATCTAGGAATGAACCTGGTAGAGCATCCCACACAAACGAATGCTCCACATGCGGGTTTCACATGCCACCAACTCCACATTCACAGGCAACTTCAGCGCCACAGCCGTTTTCAGATAGCCCTCAATGCAAAGGCTCTAGACGCAAATATTGGTGTGAGAGCTAATTCAATCAAGGAAACACTGCATGTTGGTGAAGGGCATATTGAAGAAGGATCAGCCGAGTGGTTCTTGTGGGAGAACAACTCCATTTGGCTCACTAACTTCACACACCATCAGGCTTCCAAGCAGCTCTCAAGGAAACTCAGTTTTCACACTCTATGCTTAGTGCCTTTTGTATGGCTAGGACTGAAATGAACCTGGTAGAGCATCCCACACAAACGAATGCTCCACATGCGGGTTTCACATGCCACCAACTCCACATTCACAGGCAACTTCAGCGCCACAGCCGTTTTCAGATAGCCCTCAATGCAAAGGCTCTGGACGCATATATTGGTGTGAGAGCTAATTCAATCAAGGAAACACTGCATGTTGGTGAAGGGCATATTGAAGAAGGATCAGCCGAGTGGTTCTTGTGGGAGAACAACTCCATTTGGCTCACTAACTTCACACACCATCAGGCTTCCAAGCATCTCTCAAGGAAACTCAGTTTTCACACTCTATGCTTAGTGCCCTTTGAGTGCATTATCTAGGAATGAACCTGGTAGAGCATCCCACACAAACGAATGCTCCACATGCGGGTTTCACATGCCACCAACTCCACATTCACAGGCAACTTCAGCGCCATGCCGTTTTCAGATAGCCCTCAATGCAAAGGCTCTAGACGCAAATATTGGTGTGAGAGCTAATTCAATCAAGGAAACACTGCATGTTGGTGAAGGGCATATTGAAGAAGGATCAGCCGAGTGGTTCTTGTGGGAGAACAACTCCATTTGGCTCACTAACTTCACACACCATCAGGCTTACAAGCAGCTCTCAAGGAAACTCAGTTTTCACACTCTATGCTTAGTGCCCTTTGAGTGCATTATCTAGGAATGAACCTGGTAGAGCATCCCACACAAACGAATGCTCCACATGCGGGTTTCACATGCCACCAACTCCACATTCACAGGCAACTTCAGCGCCACAGCCGTTTTCAGATAGCCCTCAATGCAAAGGCTCTAGACGCAAATATTGGTGTGGGGGATAATTCAATCAAGGAAACACTGCATGTTGGTGAAGGGCATATTGAAGAAGGATCAGCCGAGTGGTTCTTGTGGGAGAACAACTCCATTTGGCTCACTAACTTCACACACCATCAGGCTTCCAAGCAGCTCTCAAGGAAACTCAGATTTCACACTCTATGCTTAGTGCCTTTTGTATGGCTAGGACTGAAATGAACCTGGTAGAGCATCCCACACAAACGAATGCTCCACATGCGGGTTTCACATGCCACCAACTCCACATTCACAGGCAACTTCAGCGCCACAGCCGTTTTCAGATAGCCCTCAATGCAAAGGCTCTAGACGCATATATTGGTGTGAGAGCTAATTCAATCAAGGACACACTGCATGTTGGTGAAGGGCATATTGAAGAAGGATCAGCCGAGTGGTTCTTGTGGGAGAACAACTCCATTTGGCTCACTAACTTCACACACCATCAGGCTTCCAAGCAGCTCTCAAGGAAACTCAGTTTTCACACTCTATGCTTAGTGCCCTTTGAGTGCATTATCTAGGAATGAACCTGGTAGAGCATCCCACACAAACGAATGCTCCACATGCGGGTTTCACATGCCACCAACTCCACATTCACAGGCAACTTCAGCGCCACAGCCGTTTTCAGATAGCCCTCAATGCAAAGGCTCTAGACGCAAATATTGGTGTGGGGGATAATTCAATCAAGGAAACACTGCATGTTGGTGAAGGGCATATTGAAGAAGGATCAGCCGAGTGGTTCTTGTGGGAGAACAACTCCATTTGGCTCACTAACTTCACACACCATCAGGCTTCCAAGCAGCTCTCAAGGAAACTCAGTTTTCACACTTTATGCTTAGTGCCTTTTGTATGGCTAGGACTGAAATGAACCTGGTAGAGCATCCCACACAAACGAATGCTCCACATGCTGGTTTCACATGCCACCAACTCCACATTCACAGGCAACTTCAGCGCCACAGCCGTTTTCAGATAGCCCTCAATGCAAAGGCTCTAGACGCATATATTGGTGTGAGAGCTAATTCAATCAAGGAAACACTGCATGTTGGTGAAGGGCATATTGAAGAAGGATCAGCCGAGTGGTTCTTGTGGGAGAACAACTCCATTTGGCTCACTAACTTCACACACCATCAGGCTTCCAAGCAGCTCTCAAGGAAACTCAGTTTTCACACTCTATGCTTAGTGCCCTTTGAGTGCATTATCTAGGAATGAACCTGGTAGAGCATCCCACACAAACGAATGCTCCACATGCGGGTTTCACATGCCACCAACTCCACATTCACAGGCAACTTCAGCGCCACAGCCGTTTTCAGATAGCCCTCAATGCAAAGGCTCTAGACGCAAATATTGGTGTGGGGGATGATTCAATCAAGGAAACACTGCATGTTGGTGAAGGGCATATTGAAGAAGGATCAGACGAGTGGTTCTTGTGGGAGAACAACTCCATTTGGCTCACTAACTTCACACACCATCAGGCTTCCAAGCAGCTCTCAGGGAAACTCAGTTTTCACACTCTATGCTTAGTGCCTTTTGTATGGCTAGGACTGAAATGAACCTGGTAGAGCATCCCACACAAACGAATGCTCCACATGCGGGTTTCACATGCCACCAACTCCACATTCACAGGCAACTTCAGCGCCACAGCCGTTTTCAGATAGCCCTCAATGCAAAGGCTCTAGACGCATATATTGGTGTGAGAGCTAATTCAATCAAGGAAACACTGCATGTTGGTGAAGGGCATATTGAAGAAGGATCAGCCGAGTGGTTCTTGTGGGAGAACAACTCCATTTGGCTCACTAACTTCACACACCATCAGGCTTCCAAGCAGCTCTCAAGGAAACTCAGTTTTCACACTCTATGCTTAGTGCCCTTTGAGTGCATTATCTAGGAATGAACCTGGTAGAGCATCCCACACAAACGAATGCTCCACATGCGGGTTTCACATGCCACCAACTCCACATTCACAGGCAACTTCAGCGCCAAGCCGTTTTCAGATAGCCCTCAATGCAAAGGCTCTAGACGCAAATATTGGTGTGAGAGCTAATTCAATCAAGGAAACACTGCATGTTGGTGAAGGGCATATTGAAGAAGGATCAGCCGAGTGGTTCTTGTGGGAGAACAACTCCATTTGGCTCACTAACTTCACACACCATCAGGCTTCCAAGCAGCTCTCAAGGAAACTCAGTTTTCACACTCTATGCTTAGTGCCCTTTGTGCGCCTAGGACTGAAATGAAGCTTGGTCAGCATCCCACACAAAGAATGCTCCACATGCGGGTTTCACATGCCACCAACTCCACATTCACAGGCAACTTCAGCGCCACAGCCGTTTTCAGATAGCCCTCAGTGCAAAGGCTCTAGACGCAAATATTGGTGTGGGGGATAATTCAATCAAGGAAACACTGCATGTTGGTGAAGGGCATATTGAAGAAGGATCAGCCGAGTGGTTCTTGTGGGAGAACAACTCCATTTGGCTCACTAACTTCACACACCATCAGGCTTCCAAGCAGCTCTCAAGGAAACTCAGTTTTCACACTCTATGCTTAGTGCCCTTTGAGTGCATTATCTAGGAATGAACTTGGTAGAGCATCCCACACAAACGAATGCTCCACATGCGGGTTTCACATGCCACCAACTCCACATTCACAGGCAACTTCAGCGCCACAGCCGTTTTCAGATAGCCCTCAATGCAAAGGCTCTAGACGCAAATATTGGTGTGAGAGCTAATTCAATCAAGGAAACACTGCATGTTGGTGAAGGGCATATTGAAGAAGGATCAGCCGAGTGGTTCTTGTGGGAGAACAACTCCATTTGGCTCACTAACTTCACACACCATCAGGCTTCCAAGCAGCTCTCAAGGAAACTCAGTTTTCACACTCTATGCTTAGTGCCTTTTGTATGGCTAGGACTGAAATGAACCTGGTAGAGCATCCCACACAAACGAATGCTCCACATGCGGGTTTCACATGCCACCAACTCCACATTCACAGGCAACTTCAGCGCCACAGCCGTTTTCAGATAGCCCTCAATGCAAAGGCTCTAGACGCAAATATTGGTGTGAGAGCTAATTCAATCAAGGAAACACTGCATGTTGGTGAAGGGCATATTGAAGAAGGATCAGCCGAGTGGTTCTTGTGGGAGAACAACTCCATTTGGCTCACTAACTTCACACACCATCAGGCTTCCAAGCAGCTCTCAAGGAAACTCAGTTTTCACACTCTATGTTTAGTGCCCTTTGAGTGCATTATCTAGGAATGAACCTGGTAGAGCATCCCACACAAATGAATGCTCTACATGCGGGTTTCACATGACACCAACTCCACATTGACAGGCAACTTCAGCGCCACAGCCGTTTTCAGATAGCCCTCAATGCAAAGGCTCCAGACACAAATATTGGTGTGAGAGCTAATTCAATCAAGGAAACACTGCATGTTGGTGAAGGGCATATTGAAGAAGGATCAGCCGAGTGGTTCTTGTGGGAGAACAACTCCATTTGGCTCACTAACTTCACACACCATCAGGCTTCCAAGCAGCTCTCAAGGAAACTCAGTTTTCACACTCTATGCTTAGTGCCCTTTGAGTGCATTATCTAGGAATGAACCTGGTAGAGCATCCCACACAAACGAATGCTCCACATGCGGGTTTCACATGCCACCAACTCCACATTCACAGGCAACTTCAGCGCCACAGCCGTTTTCAGATAGCCCTCAATGCAAAGGCTCTAGACGCAAATATTGGTGTGAGAGCTAACTCAATCAAGGAAACACTGCATGTTGGTGAAGGGCATATTGAAGAAGGATCAGCCGAGTGGTTCTTGTGGGAGAACAACTCCATTTGGCTCACTAACTTCACACACCATCAGGCTTCCAAGCAGCTCTCAAGGAAACTCAGTTTTCACACTCTATGCTTAGTGCCCTTTGAGTGCATTATCTAGGAATGAACTTGGTAGAGCATCCCACACAAACGAATGCTCCACATGCGGGTTTCACATGCCACCAACTCCACATTCACAGGCAACTTCAGCGCCACAGCCGTTTTCAGATAGCCCTCAATGCAAAGGCTCTAGACGCAAATATTGGTGTGAGAGCTAATTCAATCAACGAAACACTGCATGTTGGTGAAGGGCATATTGAAAAAGGATCAGCCGAGTGGTTCTTGTGGGAGAACAACTCCATTTGGCTCACTAACTTCACACACCATCAGGCTTCCAAGCAGCTCTCAAGGAAACTCAGTTTTCACACTCTATGCTTAGTGCCCTTTGAGTGCATTATCGAGGAATGAACCTGGTAGAGCATCCCACACAAACGAATGCTCCACATGCGGGTTTCACATGCCACCAACTCCACATTCACAGGCAACTTCAGCGCCACAGCCGTTTTCAGATAGCCCTCAATGCAAAGGCTCTAGACGCAAATATTGGTGTGAGAGCTAGTTCAATCAAGGAAACACTGCATGTTGGTGAAGGGCATATTGAAGAAGGATCAGCCGAGTGGTTCTTGTGGGAGAACAACTCCATTTGGCTCACTAACTTCACACACCATCAGGCTTCCAAGCAGCTCTCAAGGAAACTCAGTTTTCACACTCTATGCTTAGTGCCCTTTGAGTGCATTATCTAGGAATGAACCTGGTGAAACATGCCACACAAACGAATGCTCCACATGCGGGTTTCACATGCCACCAACTCCACATTCACAGGCAACTTCAGCGCCACAGCCGTTTTCAGATAGCCCTCAATGCAAAGGCTCTAGACGCAAATATTGGTGTGAGAGCTAATTCAATCAACGAAACTCTGCATGTTGGTTGAAGGGCATATTGAAGAAGGATCAGCCGAGTGGTTCTTGTGGGAGAACAACTCCATTTGGCTCACTAACTTCACACACCATCAGGCTTACAAGCAGCTCTCAAGGAAACTCAGTTTTCACACTCTATGCTTAGTGCCCTTTGTGTTCCTAGGACTGAAATGAAGCTTGGTGAGCATCCCACACAAACGAATGCTCCACATGCGGGTTTCACATGCCACCAACTCCACATTCACAGGCAACTTCAGCGCCACAGCCGTTTTCAGATAGCCCTCAATGCAAAGGCTCTAGACGCATATATTGGTGTGAGAGCTAATTCAATCAAGGAAACACTGCATGTTGGTGAAGGGCATATTGAAGAAGGATCAGCCGAGTGGTTCTTGTGGGAGAACAACTCCATTTGGCTCACTAACTTCACACACCATCAGGCTTCAAAGCAGCTCTCAAGGAAACTCAGTTTTCACACTCTATGCTTAGTGCCCTTTGAGTGCATTATCTAGGAATGAACCTGGTAGAGCATCCCACACAAACGAATGCTCCACATGCGGGTTTCACATGCCACCAACTCCACATTCACAGGCAACTTCAGCGCCACAGCCGTTTTCAGATAGCCCTCAATGCAAAGGCTCTAGACGCAAATATTGGTGTGAGAGCTAATTCAATCAAGGAAACACTGCATGTTGGTGAAGGGCATATTGAAGAAGGATCAGCCGAGTGGTTCTTGTGGGAGAACAACTCCATTTGGCTCACTAACTTCACACACCATCAGGCTTCCAAGCAGCTCTCAAGGAAACTCAGTTTTCACACTCTATGTTTAGTGCCCTTTGAGTGCATTATCTAGGAATGAACCTGGTAGAGCATCCCACACAAACGAATGCTCCACATGCGGGTTTCACATGCCACCAACTCCACATTCACAGGCAACTTCAGCGCCATAGCCGTTTTCAGATAGCCCTCAATGCAAAGGCTCTAGACGCAAATATTGGTGTGAGAGCTAATTCAATCAAGGAAACACTGCATGTTGGTGAAGGACATATTGAAGAAGGATCAGCCGAGTGGTTCTTGTGGGAGAACAACTCCATTTGGCTCACTAACTTCACACACCATCAGGCTTCCAAGCAGCTCTCAAGGAAACTCAGTTTTCACACTCTATGTTTAGTGCCCTTTGAGTGCATTATCTAGGAATGAACCTGGTAGAGCATCCCACACAAATGAATGCTCCACATGCTGGTTTCACATGACACCAACTCCACATTCACAGGCAACTTCAGCGCCACAGTCGTTTTCAGATAGCCCTCAATGCAAAGGCTCCAGACACAAATATTGGTGTGAGAGCTAATTCAATCAAGGAAACACTGCATGTTGGTGAAGGGCATATTGAAGAAGAATCAGCCGAGTGGTTCTTGTGGGAGAACAACTCCATTTGGCTCACTAACTTCACACACCATCAGGCTTCCAAGCAGCTCTCAAGGAAACTCAGTTTTCACACTCTATGCTTAGTGCCCTTTGAGTGCATTATCTAGGAATGAACCTGGTAGAGCATCCCACACAAACGAATGCTCCAAATGCGGGTTTCACATGCCACCAACTCCACATTCACAGGCAACTTCAGCGCCACAGCCGTTTTCAGATAGCCCTCAATGCAAAGGCTCTAGACGCAAATATTGGTGTGAGAGCTAACTCAATCAAGGAAACACTGCATGTTGGTGAAGGGCATATTGAAGAAGGATCAGCCGAGTGGTTCTTGTGGGAGAACAACTCCATTTGGCTCACTAACTTCACACACCATCAGGCTTCCATGCAGCTCTCAAGGAAACTCAGTTTTCACACTCTATGCTTAGTGCCCTTTGAGTGCATTATCTAGGAATGAACTTGGTAGAGCATCCCACAGAAACGAATGCTCCACATGCGGGTTTCACATGCCACCAACTCCACATTCACAGGCAACTTCAGCGCCACAGCCGTTTTCAGATAGCCCTCAATGCAAAGGCTCTAGACGCAAATATTGGTGTGAGAGCTAATTCAATCAAGGAAACACTGCATGTTGGTGAAGGGCATATTGAAGAAGGATCAGCCGAGTGGTTCTTGTGGGAGAACAACTCCATTTGGCTCACTAACTTCACACACCATCAGGCTTCCAAGCAGCTCTCAAGGAAACTCAGTTTTCACACTCTATGTTTAGTGCCCTTTGAGTGCATTATCTAGGAATGAACCTGGTAGAGCATCCCACACAAATGAATGCTCCACATGCTGGTTTCACATGACACCAACTCCACATTCACAGGCAACTTCAGCGCCACAGTCGTTTTCAGATAGCCCTCAATGCAAAGGCTCCAGACACAAATATTGGTGTGAGAGCTAATTCAATCAAGGAAACACTGCATGTTGGTGAAGGGCATATTGAAGAAGGATCAGCCGAGTGGTTCTTGTGGGAGAACAACTCCATTTGGCTCACTAACTTCACACACCATCAGGCTTCCAAGCAGCTCTCAAGGAAACTCAGTTTTCACACTCTATGTTTAGTGCCCTTTGAGTGCATTATGTAGGAATGAACCTGGTAGAGCATCCCACACAAACGAATGCTCCACATGCGGGTTTCACATGCCACCAACTCCACATTCACAGGCAACTTCAGCGCCACAGCCGTTTTCAGATAGCCCTCAATGCAAAGGCTCTAGACGCAAATATTGGTGTGAGAGCTAACTCAATCAAGGAAACACTGCATGTTGGTGAAGGGCATATTGAAGAAGGATCAGCCGAGTGGTTCTTGTGGGAGAACAACTCCATTTGGCTCACTAACTTCACACACCATCAGGCTTCCAAGCAGCTCTCAA
Source organism: Ochotona princeps (assembly GCF_030435755.1). NCBI lineage: Eukaryota > Metazoa > Chordata > Mammalia > Lagomorpha > Ochotonidae > Ochotona > Ochotona princeps. Next base: position 26,692 of record NW_026699424.1, read on the forward strand.
GGAAACTCAGTTTTCACACTCTATGCTTAGTGCCCTTTGAGTGCATTATCTAGGAATGAACTTGGTAGAGCATCCCACACAAACGAATGCTCCACATGCGGGTTTCACATGCCACCAACTCCACATTCACAGGCAACTTCAGCGCCACAGCCGTTTTCAGATAGCCCTCAATGCAAAGGCTCTAGACGCAAATATTGGTGTGAGAGCTAATTCAATCAAGGAAACACTGCATGTTGGTGAAGGGCATATTGAAGAAGGATCAGCCGAGTGGTTCTTGTGGGAGAACAACTCCATTTGGCTCACTAACTTCACACACCATCAGGCTTCCAAGCAGCTCTCAAGGAAACTCAGTTTTCACACTCTATGCTTAGTGCCCTTTGAGTGCATTATCTAGGAATGACCCTGGTAGAGCATCCCACACAAACGAATGCTCCACATGCGGGTTTCACATGCCACCAACTCCACATTCACAGGCAACTTCAGCGCCACAGCCGTTTTCAGATAGCCCTCAATGCAAAGGCTCTAGACGCAAATATTGGTGTGAGAGCTAATTCAATCAAGGAAACACTGCATGTTGGTGAAGGGCATATTGAAGAAGGATCAGCCGAGTGGTTCTTGTGGGAGAACAACTCCATTTGGCTCACTAACTTCACACACCATCAGGCTTCCAAGCAGCTCTCAAGGAAACTCAGTTTTCACACTCTATGCTTAGTGCCCTTTGAGTGCATTATCTAGGAATGAACCTGGTAGAGCATCCCACACAAACGAATGCTCCACATGCGGGTTTCACATGCCACCAACTCCACATTCACAGGCAACTTCAGCGCCATAGCCGTTTTCAGATAGCCCTCAATGCAAAGGCTCTAGACGCAAATATTGGTGTGAGAGCTAATTCAATCAAGGAAACACTGCATGTTGGTGAAGGACATATTGAAGAAGGATCAGCCGAGTGGTTCTTGTGGGAGAACAACTCCATTTGGCTCACTAACTTCACACACCATCAGGCTTCCAAGCAGCTCTCAAGGAAACTCAGTTTTCACACTCTATGTTTAGTGCCCTTTGAGTGCACTATGTAGGAATGAACCTGGTAGAGCATCCCACACAAATGAATGCTCCACATGCTGGTTTCACATGACACCAACTCCACATTCACAGGCAACTTCAGCGCCACAGCCGTTTTCAGATAGCCCTCAATGCAAAGGCTCTAGACACAAATATTGGTGTGAGAGCTAATTCAATCAAGGAAACACTGCATGTTGGTGAAGGGCATATTGAAGAAGGATCAGCCGAGTGGTTCTTGTGGGAGAACAACTCCATTTGGCTCACTAACTTCACACACCATCAGGCTTCCAAGCAGCTCTCAAGGAAACTCAGTTTTCACACTCTATGCTTAGTGCCCTTTGAGTGCATTATCTAGGAATGAACCTGGTAGAGCATCCCACACAAACGAATGCTCCACATGCGGGTTTCACATGCCACCAACTCCACATTCACAGGCAACTTCAGCGCCACAGCCGTTTTCAGATAGCCCTCAATGCAAAGGCTCTAGACGCAAATATTGGTGTGAGAGCTAATTCAATCAAGGGAACACTGCATGTTGGTGAAGGGCATATTGAAGAAGGATCAGCTGAGTGGTTCTTGTGGGAGAACAACTCCATTTGGCTCACTAACTTCACACACCATCAGGCTTCCAAGCAGCTCTCAAGGAAACTCAGTTTTCACACTCTATGCTTAGTGCCCTTTGAGTGCATTATCTAGGAATGAACCTGGTAGAGCATCCCACACAAACGAATGCTCCACATGCGGGTTTCACATGCCACCAACTCCACATTCACAGGCAACTTCAGCGCCATAGCCGTTTTCAGATAGCCCTCAATGCAAAGGCTCTAGACGCAAATATTGGTGTGAGAGCTAATTCAATCAAGGAAACACTGCATGTTGGTGAAGGACATATTGAAGAAGGATCAGCCGAGTGGTTCTTGTGGGAGAACAACTCCATTTGGCTCACTAACTTCACACACCATCAGGCTTCCAAGCAGCTCTCAAGGAAACTCAGTTTTCACACTCTATGTTTAGTGCCCTTTGAGTGCATTATGTAGGAATGAACCTGGTAGAGCATCCCACACAAATGAATGCTCCACATGCTGGTTTCACATGACACCAACTCCACATTCACAGGCAACTTCAGCGCCACAGCCGTTTTCAGATAGCCCTCAATGCAAAGGCTCTAGACACAAATATTGGTGTGAGAGCTAATTCAATCAAGGAAACACTGCATGTTGGTGAAGGGCATATTGAAGAAGGATCAGCCGAGTGGTTCTTGTGGGAGAACAACTCCATTTGGCTCACTAACTTCACACACCATCAGGCTTCCAAGCAGCTCTCAAGGAAACTCAGTTTTCACACTCTATGCTTAGTGCCCTTTGAGTGCATTATCTAGGAATGAACCTGGTAGAGCATCCCACACAAACGAATGCTCCACATGCTGGTTTCACATGCCACCAACTCCACATTCACAGGCAACTTCAGCGCCACAGCCGTTTTCAGATAGCCCTCAATGCAAAGGCTCTAGACGCAAATATTGGTGTGAGAGCTAATTCAATCAAGGAAACACTGCATGTTGGTGAAGGGCATATTGAAGAAGGATCAGCCGAGTGGTTCTTCTGGGAGAACAACTCCATTTGGCTCACTAACTTCACACACCATCAGGCTTCCAAGCAGCTCTCAAGGAAACTCAGTTTTCACACTCTATGCTTAGTGCCCTTTGAGTGCATTATCTAGGAATGAACTTGGTAGAGCATCCCACACAAACGAATGCTCCACATGCGGGTTTCACATGCCACCAACTCCACATTCACAGGCAACTTCAGCGCCACAGCCGTTTTCAGATAGCCCTCAATGCAAAGGCTCTAGACACAAATATTGGTGTGAGAGCTAATTCAATCAAGGAAACACTGCATGTTGGTGAAGGGCATATTGAAGAAGGATCAGCCGAGTGGTTCTTGTGGGAGAACAACTCCATTTGGCTCACTAACTTCACACACCATCAGGCTTCCAAGCAGCTCTCAAGGAAACTCAGTTTTCACACTCTATGCTTAGTGCCCTTTGAGTGCATTATCTAGGAATGAACCTGGTAGAGCATCCCACACAAACGAATGCTCCACATGCTGGTTTCACATGCCACCAACTCCACATTCACAGGCAACTTCAGCGCCACAGCCGTTTTCAGATAGCCCTCAATGCAAAGGCTCTAGACGCAAATATTGGTGTGAGAGCTAATTCAATCAAGGAAACACTGCATGTTGGTGAAGGGCATATTGAAGAAGGATCAGCCGAGTGGTTCTTGTGGGAGAACAACTCCATTTGGCTCACTAACTTCACACACCATCAGGCTTCCAAGCAGCTCTCAAGGAAACTCAGTTTTCACACTCTATGCTTAGTGCCCTTTGAGTGCATTATCTAGGAATGAACCTGGTAGAGCATCCCACACAAACGAATGCTCCACATGCGGGTTTCACATGCCACCAACTCCACATTCACAGGCAACTTCAGCGCCATAGCCGTTTTCAGATAGCCCTCAATGCAAAGGCTCTAGACGCAAATATTGGTGTGAGAGCTAATTCAATCAAGGAAACACTGCATGTTGGTGAAGGACATATTGAAGAAGGATCAGCCGAGTGGTTCTTGTGGGAGAACAACTCCATTTGGCTCACTAACTTCACACACCATCAGGCTTCCAAGCAGCTCTCAAGGAAGCTCAGTTTTCACACTCTATGTTTAGTGCCCTTTGAGTGCATTATCTAGGAATGAACCTGGTAGAGCATCCCACACAAATGAATGCTCCACATGCTGGTTTCACATGACACCAACTCCACATTCACAGGCAACTTCAGCGCCACAGCCGTTTTCAGATAGCCCTCAATGCAAAGGCTCCAGACACAAATATTGGTGTGAGAGCTAATTCAATCAAGGAAACACTGCATGTTGGTGAAGGGCATATTGAAGAAGGATCAGCCGAGTGGTTCTTGTGGGAGAACAACTCCATTTGGCTCACTAACTTCACACACCATCAGGCTTCCAAGCAGCTCTCAAGGAAACTCAGTTTTCACACTCTATGCTTAGTGCCCTTTGAGTGCATTATCTAGGAATGAACCTGGTAGAGCATCCCACACAAACGAATGCTCCACATGCGGGTTTCACATGCCACCAACTCCACATTCACAGGCAACTTCAGCGCCACAGCCGTTTTCAGATAGCCCTCAATGCAAAGGCTCTAGACGCAAATATTGGTGTGAGAGCTAATTCAATCAAGGAAACACTGCATGTTGGTGAAGGGCATATTGAAGAAGGATCAGCCGAGTGGTTCTTGTGGGAGAACAACTCCATTTGGCTCACTAACTTCACACACCATCAGGCTTCCAAGCAGCTCTCAAGGAAACTCAGTTTTCACACTCTATGCTTAGTGCCCTTTGAGTGCATTATCTAGGAATGAACCTGGTAGAGCATCCCACACAAATGAATGCTCCACATGCTGGTTTCACATGACACCAACTCCACATTCACAGGCAACTTCAGCGCCATAGCCGTTTTCAGATAGCCCTCAATGCAAAGGCTCTAGACGCAAATATTGGTGTGAGAGCTAATTCAATCAAGGAAACACTGCATGTTGGTGAAGGACATATTGAAGAAGGATCAGCCGAGTGGTTCTTGTGGGAGAACAACTCCATTTGGCTCACTAACTTCACACACCATCAGGCTTCCAAGCAGCTCTCAAGGAAAAACAGTTTTCACACTCTATGTTTAGTGCCCTTTGAGTGCATTATCTAGGAATGAACCTGGTAGAGCATCCCACACAAATGAATGCTCCACATGCTGGTTTCACATGACACCAACTCCACATTCACAGGCAACTTCAGCGCCACAGCCGTTTTCAGATAGCCCTCAATGCAAAGGCTCTAGACACAAATATTGGTGTGAGAGCTAATTCAATCAAGGAAACACTGCATGTTGGTGAAGGGCATATTGAAGAAGGATCAGCCGAGTGGTTCTTGTGGGAGAACAACTCCATTTGGCTCACTAACTTCACACACCATCAGGCTTCCAAGCAGCTCTCAAGGAAACTCAGTTTTCACGCTCTATGTTTAGTGTCCTTTGAGTGCATTATCTAGGAATGAACCTGGTAGAGAATCACACACAAACGAATGCTCCACATGCGGGTTTCACATGCCACCAACTCCACATTCACAGGCAACTTCAGCGCCACCGCCGTTTTCAGATAGCCCTCAATGCAAAGGCTCTAGACGCAAATATTGGTGTGAGAGCTAATTCAATCAAGGAAACACTGCATGTTGGTGAAGGGCATATTGAAGAAGGATCAGCCGAGTGGTTCTTGTGGGAGAACAACTCCATTTGGCTCACTAACTTCACACACCATCAGGCTTCCAAGCAGCTCTCAAGGAAACTCAGTTTTCACACTCTATGCTTAGTGCTCTTTGTGTGCCTAGGACTGAAATGAAGCTTGGTCAGCATCCCACACAAACGAATGCTCCACATGCGGGTTTCACATGCCACCAACTCCACATTCACAGGCAACTTCAGCGCCACAGCCGTTTTCTGATAGCCCTCAATGCAAAGGCTCTAGACGCAAATATTGGTGTGAGAGCTAATTCAATCAAGGAAACACTGCATGTTGGTGAAGGGCATATTGAAGAAGGATCAGCCGAGTGGTTCTTGTGGGAGAACAACTCCATTTGGCTCACTAACTTCACACACCATCAGGCTTCCAAGCAGCTCTCAAGGAAACTCAGGTTGCACACTCTATGCTTAGTGCCCTTTGTGTGCCTAGGACTGAAATGAAACTGGTAGAGCATCCCACACAAACGAATGCTCCACATGCGGGTTTCACATGCCACCAACTCCACATTCACAGGCAACTTCAGCGCCACAGTCGTTTTCAGATAGCCCTCAATGCAAAGGCTCTAGACGCAAATATTGGTGTGAGAGCTAATTCAATCAAGGAAACACTGCATGTTGGTGAAGGGCATATTGAAGAAGGATCAGCCGAGTGGTTCTTGTGGGAGAACAACTCCATTTGGCTCACTAACTTCACACACCATCAGGCTTCCAAGCAGCTCTCAAGGAAACTCAGTTTTCACACTCTATGCTTAGTGCCCTTTGAGTGCATTATCTAGGAATGAACCTGGTAGAGCATCCCACACAAACGAATGCTCCACATGCTGGTTTCACATGCCACCAACTCCACATTCACAGGCAACTTCAGCGCCACAGCCGTTTTCAGATAGCCCTCAATGCAAAGGCTCTAGACGCAAATATTGGTGTGAGAGCTAATTCAATCAAGGAAACACTGCATGTTGGTGAAGGGCATATTGAAGAAGGATCAGCCGAGTGGTTCTTGTGGGAGAACAACTCCATTTGGCTCACTAACTTCACACACCATCAGGCTTCCAAGCAGCTCTCAAGGAAACTCAGTTTTCACACTCTATGCTTAGTGCCCTTTGAGTGCATTATCTAGGAATGAACTTGGTAGAGCATCCCACACAAACGAATGCTCCACATGCGGGTTTCACATGCCACCAACTCCACATTCACAGGCAACTTCAGCGCCACAGCCGTTTTCAGATAGCCCTCAATGCAAAGGCTCTAGACACAAATATTGGTGTGAGAGCTAATTCAATCAAGGAAACACTGCATGTTGGTGAAGGGCATATTGAAGAAGGATCAGCCGAGTGGTTCTTGTGGGAGAACAACTCCATTTGGCTCACTAACTTCACACACCATCAGGCTTCCAAGCAGCTCTCAAGGAAACTCAGTTTTCACACTCTATGCTTAGTGCCCTTTGAGTGCATTATCTAGGAATGAACCTGGTAGAGCATCCCACACAAACGAATGCTCCACATGCTGGTTTCACATGCCACCAACTCCACATTCACAGGCAACTTCAGCGCCACAGCCGTTTTCAGATAGCCCTCAATGCAAAGGCTCTAGACGCAAATATTGGTGTGAGAGCTAATTCAATCAAGGAAACACTGCATGTTGGTGAAGGGCATATTGAAGAAGGATCAGCCGAGTGGTTCTTGTGGGAGAACAACTCCATTTGGCTCACTAACTTCACACACCATCAGGCTTCCAAGCAGCTCTCAAGGAAACTCAGTTTTCACACTCTATGCTTAGTGCCCTTTGAGTGCATTATCTAGGAATGAACCTGGTAGAGCATCCCACACAAACGAATGCTCCACATGCGGGTTTCACATGCCACCAACTCCACATTCACAGGCAACTTCAGCGCCATAGCCGTTTTCAGATAGCCCTCAATGCAAAGGCTCTAGACGCAAATATTGGTGTGAGAGCTAATTCAATCAAGGAAACACTGCATGTTGGTGAAGGACATATTGAAGAAGGATCAGCCGAGTGGTTCTTGTGGGAGAACAACTCCATTTGGCTCACTAACTTCACACACCATCAGGCTTCCAAGCAGCTCTCAAGGAAGCTCAGTTTTCACACTCTATGTTTAGTGCCCTTTGAGTGCATTATCTAGGAATGAACCTGGTAGAGCATCCCACACAAATGAATGCTCCACATGCTGGTTTCACATGACACCAACTCCACATTCACAGGCAACTTCAGCGCCACAGCCGTTTTCAGATAGCCCTCAATGCAAAGGCTCCAGACACAAATATTGGTGTGAGAGCTAATTCAATCAAGGAAACACTGCATGTTGGTGAAGGGCATATTGAAGAAGGATCAGCCGAGTGGTTCTTGTGGGAGAACAACTCCATTTGGCTCACTAACTTCACACACCATCAGGCTTCCAAGCAGCTCTCAAGGAAACTCAGTTTTCACACTCTATGCTTAGTGCCCTTTGAGTGCATTATCTAGGAATGAACCTGGTAGAGCATCCCACACAAACGAATGCTCCACATGCGGGTTTCACATGCCACCAACTCCACATTCACAGGCAACTTCAGCGCCACAGCCGTTTTCAGATAGCCCTCAATGCAAAGGCTCTAGACGCAAATATTGGTGTGAGAGCTAATTCAATCAAGGAAACACTGCATGTTGGTGAAGGGCATATTGAAGAAGGATCAGCCGAGTGGTTCTTGTGGGAGAACAACTCCATTTGGCTCACTAACTTCACACACCATCAGGCTTCCAAGCAGCTCTCAAGGAAACTCAGTTTTCACACTCTATGCTTAGTGCCCTTTGAGTGCATTATCTAGGAATGAACCTGGTAGAGCATCCCACACAAATGAATGCTCCACATGCTGGTTTCACATGACACCAACTCCACATTCACAGGCAACTTCAGCGCCATAGCCGTTTTCAGATAGCCCTCAATGCAAAGGCTCTAGACGCAAATATTGGTGTGAGAGCTAATTCAATCAAGGAAACACTGCATGTTGGTGAAGGACATATTGAAGAAGGATCAGCCGAGTGGTTCTTGTGGGAGAACAACTCCATTTGGCTCACTAACTTCACACACCATCAGGCTTCCAAGCAGCTCTCAAGGAAAAACAGTTTTCACACTCTATGTTTAGTGCCCTTTGAGTGCATTATCTAGGAATGAACCTGGTAGAGCATCCCACACAAATGAATGCTCCACATGCTGGTTTCACATGACACCAACTCCACATTCACAGGCAACTTCAGCGCCACAGCCGTTTTCAGATAGCCCTCAATGCAAAGGCTCTAGACACAAATATTGGTGTGAGAGCTAATTCAATCAAGGAAACACTGCATGTTGGTGAAGGGCATATTGAAGAAGGATCAGCCGAGTGGTTCTTGTGGGAGAACAACTCCATTTGGCTCACTAACTTCACACACCATCAGGCTTCCAAGCAGCTCTCAAGGAAACTCAGTTTTCACGCTCTATGTTTAGTGTCCTTTGAGTGCATTATCTAGGAATGAACCTGGTAGAGAATCACACACAAACGAATGCTCCACATGCGGGTTTCACATGCCACCAACTCCACATTCACAGGCAACTTCAGCGCCACCGCCGTTTTCAGATAGCCCTCAATGCAAAGGCTCTAGACGCAAATATTGGTGTGAGAGCTAATTCAATCAAGGAAACACTGCATGTTGGTGAAGGGCATATTGAAGAAGGATCAGCCGAGTGGTTCTTGTGGGAGAACAACTCCATTTGGCTCACTAACTTCACACACCATCAGGCTTCCAAGCAGCTCTCAAGGAAACTCAGGTTGCACACTCTATGCTTAGTGCTCTTTGTGTGCCTAGGACTGAAATGAAGCTTGGTCAGCATCCCACACAAACGAATGCTCCACATGCGGGTTTCACATGCCACCAACTCCACATTCACAGGCAACTTCAGCGCCACAGCCGTTTTCTGATAGCCCTCAATGCAAAGGCTCTAGACGCAAATATTGGTGTGAGAGCTAATTCAATCAAGGAAACACTGCATGTTGGTGAAGGGCATATTGAAGAAGGATCAGCCGAGTGGTTCTTGTGGGAGAACAACTCCATTTGGCTCACTAACTTCACACACCATCAGGCTTCCAAGCAGCTCTCAAGGAAACTCAGGTTGCACACTCTATGCTTAGTGCCCTTTGTGTGCCTAGGACTGAAATGAAACTGGTAGAGCATCCCACACAAACGAATGCTCCACATGCGGGTTTCACATGCCACCAACTCCACATTCACAGGCAACTTCAGCGCCACAGTCGTTTTCAGATAGCCCTCAATGCAAAGGCTCTAGACGCAAATATTGGTGTGAGAGCTAATTCAATCAAGGAAACACTGCATGTTGGTGAAGGGCATATTGAAGAAGGATCAGCCGAGTGGTTCTTGTGGGAGAACAACTCCATTTGGCTCACTAACTTCACACACCATCAGGCTTCCAAGCAGCTCTCAAGGAAACTCAGGTTTCACACTTTATGCTTAGTGCCCTTTGTGTGCCTAGGACTGAAATGAAGCTTGGTCAGCATCCCACACAAACGAATGCTCCACATGCGGGTTTCACATGCCACCAACTCCACATTCACAGGCAACTTCAGCGCCACAGCCGTTTTCAGATAGCCCTCAATGCAAAGGCTCTAGACGCAAATATTGGTGTGAGAGCTAATTCAATCAAGGAAACACTGCATGTTGGTGAAGGGCATATTGAAGAAGGATCAGCTGAGTGGTTCTTGTGGGAGAACAACTCCATTTGGCTCACTAACTTCACACACCATCAGGCTTAAATGCAACTCTCAAGGAAACTCAGTTTTCACACTCTATGCTTAGTGCCCTTTGTGTGCCTAGGACTGAAATGAAGCTTGGTCAGCATCCCACAGAAACGAATGCTCCACATGCGGGTTTCACATGCCACCAACTCCACATTCACAGGCAACTTCAGCGCCACAGCCGTTTTCAGATAGCCCTCAATGCAAAGGCTCTAGACGCCAATATTGGTGTGAGAGCTAATTCAATCAAGGAAACACTGCATGTTGGTGAAGGGCATATTGAAGAAGGATCAGCCGAGTGGTTCTTGTGGGAGAACAACTCCATTTGGCTCACTAACTTCACACACCATCAGGCTTCCAAGCAGCTCTCAAGGAAACTCAGGTTTCACACTCTATGCTTAGTGCCCTTTGTGTGCCTAGGACTGAAATGAAGCTTGGTCAGCATCCCACAGAATCTAATGCTCCACATGCGGGTTTCACATGCCACCAACTCCACATTCACAGGCAACTTCAGCGCCACAGCCGTTTTCAGATAGCCCTCAATGCAAAGGCTCTAGACGCAAATATTGGTATGAGAGCAAATTCAATCAAGGAAACACTGCATGTTGGTGAAGGGCATATTGAAGAAGGATCAGCTGAGTGGTTCTTGTGGGAGAACAACTCCATTTGGCTCACTAACTTCACACACCATCAGGCTTAAATGCAACTCTCAAGGAAACTCAGTTTTCACACTCTATGCTTAGTGCCCTTTGTGTGCCTAGGACTGAAATGAAGCTTGGTCAGCATCCCACACAAACGAATGCTCCACATGCGGGTTTCACATGCCACCAACTCCACATTCACAGGCAACTTCAGCGCCACAGCCGTTTTCAGATAGCCCTCAATGCAAAGGCTCTAGACGCAAATATTGGTGTGAGAGCTAATTCAATCAAGGAAACACTGCATGTTGGTGAAGGGCATATTGAAGAAGGATCAGCCGAGTGGTTCTTGTGGGAGAACAACTCCATTTGGCTCACTAACTTCACACACCATCAGGCTTCCAAGCAGCTCTCAAGGAAACTCAGGTTTCACACTCTATGCTTAGTGCCCTTTGTGTGCCTATGACTGAAATGAAGCTTGGTCAGCATCCCACAGAATCTAATGCTCCACATGCGGGTTTCACATGCCACCAACTCCACATTCACAGGCAACTTCAGCGCCACAGCCGTTTTCAGATAGCCCTCAATGCAAAGGCTCTAGACGCAAATATTGGTATGAGAGCAAATTCAATCAAGGAAACACTGCATGTTGGTGAAGGGCATATTGAAGAAGGATCAGCCGAGTGGTTCTTGTGGGAGAACAACTCCATTTGGCTCACTAACTTCACACACCATCAGGCTTCCAAGCAGCTCTCAAGGAAACTCAGTTTTCACACTCTATGCTTAGTGCTCCTTGTGTGCCTAGGACTGAAATGAAGCTTGGTCAGCATCCCAAACAAACGAATGCTCCACATGCGGGTTTCACATGCCACCAACTCCACATTCACAGGCAACTTCAGCGCCACAGCCGTTTTCAGATAGCCCTCAATGCAAAGGCTCTAGACGCAAATATTGGTGTGAGAGCTAATTCAATCAAGGAAACACTGCATGTTGGTGAAGGGCATATTGAAGAAGGATCAGCCGAGTGGTTCTTGTGGGAGAACAACTCCATTTGGCTCACTAACTTCACACACCATCAGGCTTCCAAGCAGCTCTCAAGGAAACTCAGGTTTCACACTCTATGCTTAGTGCCCTTTGTGTGCCTAGGACTGAAATGAAGCTTGGTCAGCATCCCACAGAAACGAATGCTCCACATGCGGGTTTCACATGCCACCAACTCCACATTCACAGGCAACTTCAGCGCCACAGCCGTTTTCAGAAAGCCCTCAATGCAAAGGCTCTAGACGCAAATATTGGTGTGAGAGCTAATTCAATCAAGGAAACACTGCATGTTGGTGAAGGGCATATTGAAGAAGGATCAGCCGAGTGGTTCTTGTGGGAGAACAACTCCATTTGGCTCACTAACTTCACACACCATCAGGCTTCCAAGCAGCTCTCAAGGAAACTCAGTTTTCACACTCTATGCTTAGTGCTCTTTGTGTGCCTAGGACTGAAATGAAGCTTGGTCAGCATCCCAAACAAACGAATGCTCCACATGCGGGTTTCACATGCCACCAACTCCACATTCACAGGCAACTTCAGCGCCACCGCCGTTTTCAGATAGCCCTCAATGCAAAGGCTCTAGACGCAAATATTGGTGTGAGAGCTAATTCAATCAAGGAAACACTGCATGTTGGTGAAGGGCATATTGAAGAAGGATCAGCCGAGTGGTTCTTGTGGGAGAACAACTCCATTTGGCTCACTAACTTCACACACCATCAGGCTTCCAAGCAGCTCTCAAGCAAACTCAGGTTTCACACTCTATGCTTAGTGCTCTTTGAGTGCCTAGGACTGAAATGAAGCTTGGTCAGCATCCCACAGAAACGAATGCTCCACATGCGGGTTTCACATGCCACGAACTCCACATTCACAGGCAACTTCAGCGCCACAGCCGTTTTCAGATAGCCCTCAATGCAAAGGCTCTAGACGCAAATATTGGTGTGAGAGCTAATTCAATCAAGGAAACACTGCATGTTGGTGAAGGGCATATTGAAGAAGGATCAGCCGAGTGGTTCTTGTGGGAGAACAACTCCATTTGGCTCACTAACTTCACACACCATCAGACTTCCAAGCAGCTCTCAAGGAAACTCAGGTTTCACACTCTATGCTTAGTGCCCTTTGAGTGCCTAGGACTGAAATGAAGCTTGGTCAGCATCCCACACAAACGAATGCTCCACATGCGGGTTTCACATGCCACCAACTCCACATTCACAGGCAACTTCAGCGCCACAGCCGTTTTCAGATAGCCCTCAATGCAAAGGCTCTAGACGCAAATATTGGTGTGAGAGCTAATTCAATAAAAGAAACACTGCATGTTGGTGAAGGGCATATTGAAGAAGGATCAGCCGAGTGCTTCTTGTGGGAGAACAACTCCATTTGGCTCACTAACTTCACACACCATCAGGCTTCCAAGCAGCTCTCAAGGAAACTCAGTTTTCACACTCTAGGCTTAGTGCCCTTTGAGTGCCTAGGACTGAAATGAAGCTTGGTCAGCATCCCACAGAAACGAATGCTCCACATGCGGGTTTCACATGCCACGAACTCCACATTCACAGGCAACTTCAGCGCCACAGCCGTTTTCAGAAAGCCCTCAATGCAAAGGCTCTAGACGCAAATATTGGTGTGAGAGCTAATTCAATCAAGGAAACACTGCATGTTGGTGAAGGGCATATTGAAGAAGGATCAGCCGAGTGGTTCTTGTGGGAGAACAACTCCATTTGGCTCACTAACTTCACACACCATCAGGCTTCCAAGCAGCTCTCAAGGAAACTCAGGTTTCACACTCTATGCTTAGTGCCCTTTGAGTGCCTAGGACTGAAATGAAGCTTGGTCAGCATCCCACACAAACGAATGCTCCACATGCGGGTTTCACATGCCACCAACTCCACATTCACAGGCAACTTCAGCGCCACAGCCGTTTTCAGATAGCCCTCAATGCAAAGGCTCTAGACGCAAATATTGGTGTGAGAGCTAATTCAATCAAGGAAACACTGCATGTTGGTGAAGGGCATATTGAAGAAGGATCAGCCGAGTGGTTCTTGTGGGAGAACAACTCCATTTGGCTCACTAACTTCACACACCATCAGGCTTCCAAGCAGCTCTCAAGGAAACTCAGTTTTCACACTCTATGCTTAGTGCCCTTTGTGTGCCTAGGACTGAAATGAAGCTTGGTCAGCATCCCACACAAACGAATGCTCCACATGCGGGTTTCACATGCCACCAACTCCACATTCACAGGCAACTTCAGCGCCACAGCCGTTTTCAGATAGCCCTCAATGCAAAGGCTCTAGACGCAAATATTGGTGTGAGAGCTAATTCAATCAAGGAAACACTGCATGTTGGTGAAGGGCATATTGAAGAAGGATCAGCTGAGTGGTTCTTGTGGGAGAACAACTCCATTTGGCTCACTAACTTCACACACCATCAGGCTTCCATGCAACTCTCAAGGAAACTCAGTTTTCACACTCTATGCTTAGTGCCCTTTGAGTGCATTATCTAGGAATGAACCTGGTAGAGTATCCCACACAAACGAATGCTCCACATGCGGGTTTCACATGCCACCAACTCCACATTCACAGGCAACTTCAGCGCCACAGCCGTTTTCAGATAGCCCTCAATGCAAAGGCTCTAGACGCAAATATTGGTGTGAGAGCTAATTCAATCAAGGAAACACTGCATGTTGGTGAAGGGCATATTGAAGAAGGATCAGCTGAGTGGTTCTTGTGGGAGAACAACTCCATTTGGCTCACTAACTTCACACACCATCAGGCTTCCATGCAACTCTCAAGGAAACTCAGTTTTCACACTCTATGCTTAGTGCCCTTTGTGTGCCTAGGACTGAAATGAAGCTTGGTCAGCATCCCACACAAACGAATGCTCCACATGCGGGTTTCACATGCCACCAACTCCACATTCACAGGCAACTTCAGCGTCACAGCCGTTTTCAGATAGCCCTCAATGCAAAGGCTCTAGACGCAAATATTGGTGTGAGAGCTCATTCAATCAAGGAAACACTGCATGTTGGTGAAGGGCATATTGAAGAAGGATCAGCTGAGTGGTTCTTGTGGGAGAACAACTCCATTTGGCTCACTAACTTCACACACCATCAGGCTTCCAAGCAGCTCTCAAGGAAACTCAGTTTTCACACTCTATGCTTAGTGCTCTTTGTGTGCCTAGGACTGAAATGAAGCTTGGTCAGCATCCCACAGAAACGAATGCTCCACATGCGGGTTTCATATGCCACCAACTCCACATTCACAGGCAACTTCAGCGCCACAGCCGTTTTCAGAAAGCCCTCAATGCAAAGGCTCTAGACGCAAATATTGGTGTGAGAGCTAATTCAATCAAGGAAACACTGCATGTTGGTGAAGGGCATATTGAAGAAGGATCAGCCGAGTGGTTCTTGTGGGAGAACAACTCCATTTGGCTCACTAACTTCACACACCATCAGACTTCCAAGCAGCTCTCAAGGAAACTCAGGTTTCACACTCTATGCTTAGTGCCCTTTGAGTGCCTAGGACTGAAATGAAGCTTGGTCAGCATCCCACACAAACGAATGCTCCACATGCGGGTTTCACATGCCACCAACTCCACATTCACAGGCAACTTCAGCGCCACAGCCGTTTTCAGATAGCCCTCAATGCAAAGGCTCTAGACGCAAATATTGGTGTGAGAGCTAATTCAATAAAAGAAACACTGCATGTTGGTGAAGGGCATATTGAAGAAGGATCAGGGGAGTGGTTCTTGTGGGAGAACAACTCCATTTGGCTCACTAACTTCACACACCATCAGGCTTCCAAGCAGCTCTCAAGGAAACTCAGGTTTCACACTCTATGCTTAGTGCCCTTTGAGTGCCTAGGACTGAAATGAAGCTTGGTCAGCATCCCACAGAAACGAATGCTCCACATGCGGGTTTCACATGCCACGAACTCCACATTCACAGGCAACTTCAGCGCCACAGCCGTTTTCAGAAAGCCCTCAATGCAAAGGCTCTAGACGCAAATATTGGTGTGAGAGCTAATTCAATCAAGGAAACACTGCATGTTGGTGAAGGGCATATTGAAGAAGGATCAGCCGAGTGGTTCTTGTGGGAGAACAACTCCATTTGGCTCACTAACTTCAAAAACCATCAGGCTTCCAAGCAGCTCTCAAGGAAACTCAGGTTTCACACTCTATGCTTAGTGCCCTTTGAGTGCCTAGGACTGAAATGAAGCTTGGTCAGCATTCCACACAAACGAATGCTCCACATGCGGGTTTCACATGCCACGAACTCCACATTCACAGGCAACTTCAGCGCCACAGCCGTTTTCAGAAAGCCCTCAATGCAAAGGCTCTAGACGCAAATATTGGTGTGAGAGCTAATTCAATCAAGGAAACACTGCATGTTGGTGAAGGGCATATTGAAGAAGGATCAGCCGAGTGGTTCTTGTGGGAGAACAACTCCATTTGGCTCACTAACTTCACACACCATCAGGCTTCCAAGCAGCTCTCAAGGAAACTCAGGTTTCACACTCTATGCTTAGTGCCCTTTGAGTGCCTAGGACTGAAATGAAGCTTGGTCAGCATCCCACACAAACGAATGCTCCACATGCGGGTTTCACATGCCACCAACTCCACATTCACAGGCAACTTCAGCGCCACAGCCGTTTTCAGATAGCCCTCAATGCAAAGGCTCTAGACGCAAATATTGGTGTGAGAGCTAATTCAATCAAGGAAACACTGCATGTTGGTGAAGGGCATATTGAAGAAGGATCAGCCGAGTGGTTCTTGTGGGAGAACAACTCCATTTGGCTCACTAACTTCACACACCATCAGGCTTCCAAGCAGCTCTCAAGGAAACTCAGTTTTCACACTCTATGTTTAGTGCCCTTTGTGTGCCTAGGACTGAAATGAAGCTTGGTCAGCATCCCACACAAACGAATGCTCCACATGCGGGTTTCACATGCCACCAACTCCACATTCACAGGCAACTTCAGCGCCACAGCCGTTTTCAGATAGCCCTCAATGCAAAGGCTCTAGACGCAAATATTGGTGTGAGAGCTAATTCAATCAAGGAAACACTGCATGTTGGTGAAGGGCATATTGAAGAAGGATCAGCTGAGTGGTTCTTGTGGGAGAACAACTCCATTTGGCTCACTAACTTCACACACCATCAGGCTTCCATGCAACTCTCAAGGAAACTCAGTTTTCACACTCTATGCTTAGTGCCCTTTGAGTGCATTATCTAGGAATGAACCTGGTAGAGCATCCCACACAAACGAATGCTCCACATGCGGGTTTCACATGCCACCAACTCCACATTCACAGGCAACTTCAGCGCCACAGCCGTTTTCAGATAGCCCTCAATGCAAAGGCTCTAGACGCAAATATTGGTGTGAGAGCTAATTCAATCAAGGAAACACTGCATGTTGGTGAAGGGCATATTGAAGAAGGATCAGCCGAGTGGTTCTTGTGGGAGAACAACTCCATTTGGCTCACTAACTTCACACACCATCAGGCTTCCAAGCAGCTCTCAAGGAAACTCAGTTTTCACACTCTATGCTTAGTGCCCTTTGTGCGCCTAGGACTGAAATGAAGCTTGGTCAGCATCCCACACAAACGAATGCTCCACATGCGGGTTTCACATGCCACCAACTCCACATTCACAGGCAACTTCAGCGCCACAGCCGTTTTCAGATAGCCCTCAATGCAAAGGCTCTAGACGCAAATATTGGTGTGAGAGCTAATTCAATCAAGGAAACACTGCATGTTGGTGAAGGGCATATTGAAGAAGGATCAGCCGAGTGGTTCTTGTGGGAGAACAACTCCATTTGGCTCACTAACTTCACACACCATCAGGCTTCCAAGCAGCTCTCAAGGAAACTCAGGTTTCACACTCTATGCTTAGTGCCCTTTGTGTGCCTAGGACTGAAATGAAGCTTGGTCAGCATCCCACACAAACGAATGCTCCACATGCGGGTTTCACATGCCACCAACTCCACATTCACAGGCAACTTCAGCGCCACAGCCGTTTTCAGATAGCCCTCAATGCAAAGGCTCTAGACGCAAATATTGGTGTGAGAGCTAATTCAATCAAGGAAACACTGCATGTTGGTGAAGGGCATTTTGAAGAAGGATCAGCCGAGTGGTTCTTGTGGGAGAACAACTCCATTTGGCTCACTAACTTCACACACCATCAGGCTTCCAAGCAGCTCTCAAGGAAACTCAGGTTGCACACTCTATGCTTAGTGCTCTTTGTGTGCCTAGGACTGAAATGAAGCTTGGTCAGCATCCCACACAAACGAATGCTCCACATGCGGGTTTCACATGCCACCAACTCCACATTCACAGGCAACTTCAGCGCCACAGCCGTTTTCAGATAGCCCTCAATGCAAAGGCTCTAGACGCAAATATTGGTGTGAGAGCTAATTCAATCAAGGAAACACTGCATGTTGGTGAAGGGCATATTGAAGAAGGATCAGCCGAGTGGTTCTTGTGGGAGAACAACTCCATTTGGCTCACTAACTTCACACACCATCAGGCTTCCAAGCAGCTCTCAAGGAAACTCAGTTTTCACACTCTATGCTTAGTGCCCTTTGTGCGCCTAGGACTGAAATGAAGCTTGGTCAGCATCCCACACAAACGAATGCTCCACATGCGGGTTTCACATGCCACCAACTCCACATTCACAGGCAACTTCAGCGCCACAGCCGTTTTCAGATAGCCCTCAATGCAAAGGCTCTAGACGCAAATATTGGTGTGAGAGCTAATTCAATCAAGGAAACACTGCATGTTGGTGAAGGGCATATTGAAGAAGGATCAGCCGAGTGGTTCTTGTGGGAGAACAACTCCATTTGGCTCACTAACTTCACACACCATCAGGCTTCCAAGCAGCTCTCAAGGAAACTCAGGTTTCACACTCTATGCTTAGTGCCCTTTGTGCGCCTAGGACTGAAATGAAGCTTGGTCAGCATCCCACACAAACGAATGCTCCACATGCGGGTTTCACATGCCACCAACTCCACATTCACAGGCAACTTCAGCGCCACAGCCGTTTTCAGATAGCCCTCAATGCAAAGGCTCTAGACGCAAATATTGGTGTGAGAGCTAATTCAATCAAGGAAACACTGCATGTTGGTGAAGGGCATATTGAAGAAGGATCAGCCGAGTGGTTCTTGTGGGAGAACAACTCCATTTGGCTCACTAACTTCACACACCATCAGGCTTCCAAGCAGCTCTCAAGGAAACTCAGGTTTCACACTCTATGCTTAGTGCCCTTTGTGTGCCTAGGACTGAAATGAAGCTTGGTCAGCATCCCACACAAACGAATGCTCCACATGCGGGTTTCACATGCCACCAACTCCACATTCACAGGCAACTTCAGCGCCACAGCCGTTTTCAGATAGCCCTCAATGCAAAGGCTCTAGACGCAAATATTGGTGTGAGAGCTAATTCAATCAAGGAAACACTGCATGTTGGTGAAGGGCATTTTGAAGAAGGATCAGCCGAGTGGTTCTTGTGGGAGAACAACTCCATTTGGCTCACTAACTTCACACACCATCAGGCTTCCAAGCAGCTCTCAAGGAAACTCAGGTTGCACACTCTATGCTTAGTGCTCTTTGTGTGCCTAGGACTGAAATGAAGCTTGGTCAGCATCCCACACAAACGAATGCTCCACATGCGGGTTTCACATGCCACCAACTCCACATTCACAGGCAACTTCAGCGCCACAGCCGTTTTCAGATAGCCCTCAATGCAAAGGCTCTAGACGCAAATATTGGTGTGAGAGCTAATTCAATCAAGGAAACACTGCATGTTGGTGAAGGGCATATTGAAGAAGGATCAGCCGAGTGGTTCTTGTGGGAGAACAACTCCATTTGGCTCACTAACTTCACACACCATCAGGCTTCCAAGCAGCTCTCAAGGAAACTCAGTTTTCACACTCTATGCTTAGTGCCCTTTGTGCGCCTAGGACTGAAATGAAGCTTGGTCAGCATCCCACACAAACGAATGCTCCACATGCGGGTTTCACATGCCACCAACTCCACATTCACAGGCAACTTCAGCGCCACAGCCGTTTTCAGATAGCCCTCAATGCAAAGGCTCTAGACGCAAATATTGGTGTGAGAGCTAATTCAATCAAGGAAACACTGCATGTTGGTGAAGGGCATATTGAAGAAGGATCAGCCGAGTGGTTCTTGTGGGAGAACAACTCCATTTGGCTCACTAACTTCACACACCATCAGGCTTCCAAGCAGCTCTCAAGGAAACTCAGGTTTCACACTCTATGCTTAGTGCCCTTTGTGTGCCTAGGACTGAAATGAAGCTTGGTCAGCATCCCACACAAACGAATGCTCCACATGCGGGTTTCACATGCCACCAACTCCACATTCACAGGCAACTTCAGCGCCACAGCCGTTTTCAGATAGCCCTCAATGCAAAGGCTCTAGACGCAAATATTGGTGTGAGAGCTAATTCAATCAAGGAAACACTGCATGTTGGTGAAGGGCATATTGAAGAAGGATCAGCCGAGTGGTTCTTGTGGGAGAACAACTCCATTTGGCTCACTAACTTCACACACCATCAGGCTTCCAAGCAGCTCTCAAGGAAACTCAGGTTGCACACTCTATGCTTAGTGCTCTTTGTGTGCCTAGGACTGAAATGAAGCTTGGTCAGCATCCCACACAAACGAATGCTCCACATGCGGGTTTCACATGCCACCAACTCCACATTCACAGGCAACTTCAGCGCCACAGCCGTTTTCAGATAGCCCTCAATGCAAAGGCTCTAGACGCAAATATTGGTGTGAGAGCTAATTCAATCAAGGAAACACTGCATGTTGGTGAAGGGCATATTGAAGAAGGATCAGCCGAGTGGTTCTTGTGGGAGAACAACTCCATTTGGCTCACTAACTTCACACACCATCAGGCTTCCAAGCAGCTCTCAAGGAAACTCAGGTTTCACACTCTATGCTTAGTGCCCTTTGTGTGCCTAGGACTGAAATGAAGCTTGGTCAGCATCCCACACATACGAATGCTCCACATGCGGGTTTCACATGCCACCAACTCCACATTCACAGGCAACTTCAGCGCCACAGCCGTTTTCAGATAGCCCTCAATGCAAAGGCTCTAGACACAAATATTGGTGTGAGAGCTAATTCAATCAAGGAAACACTGCATGTTGGTGAAGGGCATATTGAAGAAGGATCAGCTGAGTGGTTCTTGTGGGAGAACAACTCCATTTGGCTCACTAACTTCACACACCATCAGGCTTCCATGCAACTCTCAAGGAAACTCAGTTTTCACACTCTATGCTTAGTGCCCTTTGTGTGCCTAGGACTGAAATGAAGCTTGGTCAGCATCCCACACAAACGAATGCTCCACATGCGGGTTTCACATGCCACCAACTCCACATTCACAGGCAACTTCAGCGTCACAGCCGTTTTCAGATAGCCCTCAATGCAAAGGCTCTAGACGCAAATATTGGTGTGAGAGCTCATTCAATCAAGGAAACACTGCATGTTGGTGAAGGGCATATTGAAGAAGGATCAGCTGAGTGGTTCTTGTGGGAGAACAACTCCATTTGGCTCACTAACTTCACACACCATCAGGCTTCCAAGCAGCTCTCAAGGAAACTCAGTTTTCACACTCTATGCTTAGTGCCCTTTGTGCGCCTAGGACTGAAATGAAGCTTGGTCAGCATCCCACAGAAACGAATGCTCCACATGCGGGTTTCACATGCCACCAACTCCACATTCACAGGCAACTTCAGCGCCACAGCCGTTTTCAGAAAGCCCTCAATGCAAAGGCTCTAGACACAAATATTGGTGTGAGAGCTAATTCAATCAAGGAAACACTGCATGTTGGTGAAGGGCATATTGAAGAAGGATCAGCCGAGTGGTTCTTGTGGGAGAACAACTCCATTTGGCTCACTAACTTCACACACCATCAGGCTTCCAAGCAGCTCTCAAGGAAACTCAGTTTTCACACTCTATGCTTAGTGCTCTTTGTGTGCCTAGGACTGAAATGAAGCTTGGTCAGCATCCCACAGAAACGAATGCTCCACATGCGGGTTTCATATGCCACCAACTCCACATTCACAGGCAACTTCAGCGCCACAGCCGTTTTCAGAAAGCCCTCAATGCAAAGGCTCTAGACGCAAATATTGGTGTGAGAGCTAATTCAATCAAGGAAACACTGCATGTTGGTGAAGGGCATATTGAAGAAGGATCAGCCGAGTGGTTCTTGTGGGAGAACAACTCCATTTGGCTCACTAACTTCACACCCCATCAGACTTCCAAGCAGCTCTCAAGGAAACTCAGGTTTCACACTCTATGCTTAGTGCCCTTTGAGTGCCTAGGACTGAAATGAAGCTTGGTCAGCATCCCACACAAACGAATGCTCCACATGCGGGTTTCACATGCCACCAACTCCACATTCACAGGCAACTTCAGCGCCACAGCCGTTTTCAGATAGCCCTCAATGCAAAGGCTCTAGACGCAAATATTGGTGTGAGAGCTAATTCAATAAAAGAAACACTGCATGTTGGTGAAGGGCATATTGAAGAAGGATCAGGGGAGTGGTTCTTGTGGGAGAACAACTCCATTTGGCTCACTAACTTCACACACCATCAGGCTTCCAAGCAGCTCTCAAGGAAACTCAGGTTTCACACTCTATGCTTAGTGCCCTTTGAGTGCCTAGGACTGAAATGAAGCTTGGTCAGCATCCCACAGAAACGAATGCTCCACATGCGGGTTTCACATGCCACGAACTCCACATTCACAGGCAACTTCAGCGCCACAGCCGTTTTCAGAAAGCCCTCAATGCAAAGGCTCTAGACGCAAATATTGGTGTGAGAGCTAATTCAATCAAGGAAACACTGCATGTTGGTGAAGGGCATATTGAAGAAGGATCAGCCGAGTGGTTCTTGTGGGAGAACAACTCCATTTGGCTCACTAACTTCAAAAACCATCAGGCTTCCAAGCAGCTCTCAAGGAAACTCAGGTTTCACACTCTATGCTTAGTGCCCTTTGAGTGCCTAGGACTGAAATGAAGCTTGGTCAGCATCCCACACAAACGAATGCTCCACATGCGGGTTTCACATGCCACCAACTCCACATTCACAGGCAACTTCAGCGCCACAGCCGTTTTCAGATAGCCCTCAATGCAAAGGCTCTAGACGCAAATATTGGTGTGAGAGCTAATTCAATCAAGGAAACACTGCATGTTGGTGAAGGGCATATTGAAGAAGGATCAGCCGAGTGGTTCTTGTGGGAGAACAACTCCATTTGGCTCACTAACTTCACACACCATCAGGCTTCCAAGCAGCTCTCAAGGAAACTCAGTTTTCACACTCTATGCTTAGTGCCCTTTGAGTGCCTAGGACTGAAATGAAGCTTGGTCAGCATCCCACAGAAACGAATGCTCCACATGCGGGTTTCACATGCCACGAACTCCACATTCACAGGCAACTTCAGCGCCACAGCCGTTTTCAGAAAGCCCTCAATGCAAAGGCTCTAGACGCAAATATTGGTGTGAGAGCTAATTCAATCAAGGAAACACTGCATGTTGGTGAAGGGCATATTGAAGAAGGATCAGCCGAGTGGTTCTTGTGGGAGAACAACTCCATTTGGCTCACTAACTTCACACACCATCAGGCTTCCAAGCAGCTCTCAAGGAAACTCAGTTTTCACACTCTATGCTTAGTGCCCTTTGAGTGCCTAGGACTGAAATGAAGCTTGGTCAGCATCCCACAGAAACGAATGCTCCACATGCGGGTTTCACATGCCACGAACTCCACATTCACAGGCAACTTCAGCGCCACAGCCGTTTTCAGAAAGCCCTCAATGCAAAGGCTCTAGACGCAAATATTGGTGTGAGAGCTAATTCAATCAAGGAAACACTGCATGTTGGTGAAGGGCATATTGAAGAAGGATCAGCCGAGTGGTTCTTGTGGGAGAACAACTCCATTTGGCTCACTAACTTCACACACCATCAGGCTTCCAAGCAGCTCTCAAGGAAACTCAGGTTTCACACTCTATGCTTAGTGCCCTTTGAGTGCCTAGGACTGAAATGAAGCTTGGTCAGCATCCCACACAAACGAATGCTCCACATGCGGGTTTCACATGCCACGAACTCCACATTCACAGGCAACTTCAGCGCCACAGCCGTTTTCAGATAGCCCTCAATGCAAAGGCTCTAGACGCAAATATTGGTGTGAGAGCTAATTCAATCAAGGAAACACTGCATGTTGGTGAAGGGCATATTGAAGAAGGATCAGCTGAGTGGTTCTTGTGGGAGAACAACTCCATTTGGCTCACTAACTTCACACACCATCAGGCTTCCAAGCAGCTCTCAAGGAAACTCAGTTTTCACACTCTATGCTTAGTGCCCTTTGTGTGCCTAGGACTGAAATGAAGCTTGGTCAGCATCCCACACAAACGAATGCTCCACATGCGGGTTTCACATGCCACCAACTCCACATTCACAGGCAACTTCAGCGCCACAGCCGTTTTCAGATAGCCCTCAATGCAAAGGCTCTAGACGCAAATATTGGTGTGAGAGCTAATTCAATCAAGGAAACACTGCATGTTGGTGAAGGGCATATTGAAGAAGGATCAGCTGAGTGGTTCTTGTGGGAGAACAACTCCATTTGGCTCACTAACTTCACACACCATCAGGCTTCCATGCAACTCTCAAGGAAACTCAGTTTTCACACTCTATGCTTAGTGCCCTTTGAGTGCATTATCTAGGAATGAACCTGGTAGAGCATCCCACACAAACGAATGCTCCACATGCGGGTTTCACATGCCACCAACTCCACATTCACAGGCAACTTCAGCGCCACAGCCGTTTTCAGATAGCCCTCAATGCAAAGGCTCTAGACGCAAATATTGGTGTGAGAGCTAATTCAATCAAGGAAACACTGCATGTTGGTGAAGGGCATATTGAAGAAGGATCAGCCGAGTGGTTCTTGTGGGAGAACAACTCCATTTGGCTCACTAACTTCACACACCATCAGGCTTCCAAGCAGCTCTCAAGGAAACTCAGTTTTCACACTCTATGCTTAGTGCCCTTTGTGCGCCTAGGACTGAAATGAAGCTTGGTCAGCATCCCACACAAACGAATGCTCCACATGCGGGTTTCACATGCCACCAACTCCACATTCACAGGCAACTTCAGCGCCACAGCCGTTTTCAGATAGCCCTCAATGCAAAGGCTCTAGACGCAAATATTGGTGTGAGAGCTAATTCAATCAAGGAAACACTGCATGTTGGTGAAGGGCATATTGAAGAAGGATCAGCCGAGTGGTTCTTGTGGGAGAACAACTCCATTTGGCTCACTAACTTCACACACCATCAGGCTTCCAAGCAGCTCTCAAGGAAACTCAGTTTTCACACTCTATGCTTAGTGCCCTTTGAGTGCCTAGGACTGAAATGAAGCTTGGTCAGCATCCCACACAAACGAATGCTCCACATGCGGGTTTCACATGCCACCAACTCCACATTCACAGGCAACTTCAGCGCCACAGCCGTTTTCAGATAGCCCTCAATGCAAAGGCTCTAGACGCAAATATTGGTGTGAGAGCTAATTCAATCAAGGAAACACTGCATGTTGGTGAAGGGCATATTGAAGAAGGATCAGCCGAGTGCTTCTTGTGGGAGAACAACTCCATTTGGCTCACTAACTTCACACACCATCAGGCTTCCAAGCAGCTCTCAAGGAAACTCAGGTTTCACACTCTATGCTTAGTGCCCTTTGAGTGCCTAGGACTGAAATGAAGCTTGGTCAGCATCCCACAGAAACGAATGCTCCACATGCGGGTTTCACATGCCACGAACTCCACATTCACAGGCAACTTCAGCGCCACAGCCGTTTTCAGAAAGCCCTCAATGCAAAGGCTCTAGACGCAAATATTGGTGTGAGAGCTAATTCAATCAAGGAAACACTGCATGTTGGTGAAGGGCATATTGAAGAAGGATCAGCCGAGTGGTTCTTGTGGGAGAACAACTCCATTTGGCTCACTAACTTCACACACCATCAGGCTTCCAAGCAGCTCTCAAGGAAACTCAGGTTTCACACTCTATGCTTAGTGCCCTTTGAGTGCCTAGGACTGAAATGAAGCTTGGTCAGCATCCCACACAAACGAATGCTCCACATGCGGGTTTCACATGCCACCAACTCCACATTCACAGGCAACTTCAGCGCCACAGCCGTTTTCAGATAGCCCTCAATGCAAAGGCTCTAGACGCAAATATTGGTGTGAGAGCTAATTCAATCAAGGAAACACTGCATGTTGGTGAAGGGCATATTGAAGAAGGATCAGCCGAGTGGTTCTTGTGGGAGAACAACTCCATTTGGCTCACTAACTTCACACACCATCAGGCTTCCAAGCAGCTCTCAAGGAAACTCAGTTTTCACACTCTATGCTTAGTGCCCTTTGTGTGCCTAGGACTGAAATGAAGCTTGGTCAGCATCCCACACAAACGAATGCTCCACATGCGGGTTTCACATGCCACCAACTCCACATTCACAGGCAACTTCAGCGCCACAGCCGTTTTCAGATAGCCCTCAATGCAAAGGCTCTAGACGCAAATATTGGTGTGAGAGCTAATTCAATCAAGGAAACACTGCATGTTGGTGAAGGGCATATTGAAGAAGGATCAGCTGAGTGGTTCTTGTGGGAGAACAACTCCATTTGGCTCACTAACTTCACACACCATCAGGCTTCCATGCAACTCTCAAGGAAACTCAGTTTTCACACTCTATGCTTAGTGCCCTTTGAGTGCATTATCTAGGAATGAACCTGGTAGAGCATCCCACACAAACGAATGCTCCACATGCGGGTTTCACATGCCACCAACTCCACATTCACAGGCAACTTCAGCGCCACAGCCGTTTTCAGATAGCCCTCAATGCAAAGGCTCTAGACGCAAATATTGGTGTGAGAGCTAATTCAATCAAGGAAACACTGCATGTTGGTGAAGGGCATATTGAAGAAGGATCAGCCGAGTGGTTCTTGTGGGAGAACAACTCCATTTGGCTCACTAACTTCACACACCATCAGGCTTCCAAGCAGCTCTCAAGGAAACTCAGTTTTCACACTCTATGCTTAGTGCCCTTTGTGCGCCTAGGACTGAAATGAAGCTTGGTCAGCATCCCACACAAACGAATGCTCCACATGCGGGTTTCACATGCCACCAACTCCACATTCACAGGCAACTTCAGCGCCACAGCCGTTTTCAGATAGCCCTCAATGCAAAGGCTCTAGACGCAAATATTGGTGTGAGAGCTAATTCAATCAAGGAAACACTGCATGTTGGTGAAGGGCATATTGAAGAAGGATCAGCCGAGTGGTTCTTGTGGGAGAACAACTCCATTTGGCTCACTAACTTCACACACCATCAGGCTTCCAAGCAGCTCTCAAGGAAACTCAGGTTTCACACTCTATGCTTAGTGCCCTTTGTGTGCCTAGGACTGAAATGAAGCTTGGTCAGCATCCCACACAAACGAATGCTCCACATGCGGGTTTCACATGCCACCAACTCCACATTCACAGGCAACTTCAGCGCCACAGCCGTTTTCAGATAGCCCTCAATGCAAAGGCTCTAGACGCAAATATTGGTGTGAGAGCTAATTCAATCAAGGAAACACTGCATGTTGGTGAAGGGCATATTGAAGAAGGATCAGCCGAGTGGTTCTTGTGGGAGAACAACTCCATTTGGCTCACTAACTTCACACACCATCAGGCTTCCAAGCAGCTCTCAAGGAAACTCAGGTTGCACACTCTATGCTTAGTGCTCTTTGTGTGCCTAGGACTGAAATGAAGCTTGGTCAGCATCCCACACAAACGAATGCTCCACATGCGGGTTTCACATGCCACCAACTCCACATTCACAGGCAACTTCAGCGCCACAGCCGTTTTCAGATAGCCCTCAATGCAAAGGCTCTAGACGCAAATATTGGTGTGAGAGCTAATTCAATCAAGGAAACACTGCATGTTGGTGAAGGGCATATTGAAGAAGGATCAGCCGAGTGGTTCTTGTGG
This sequence comes from Ochotona princeps, assembly GCF_030435755.1. Lineage (NCBI taxonomy): Eukaryota > Metazoa > Chordata > Mammalia > Lagomorpha > Ochotonidae > Ochotona > Ochotona princeps. The sequence goes on from NW_026699424.1 coordinate 54,593, forward strand.
GAGAACAACTCCATTTGGCTCACTAACTTCACACACCATCAGGCTTCCAAGCAGCTCTCAAGGAAACTCAGGTTTCACACTCTATGCTTAGTGCCCTTTGTGTGCCTAGGACTGAAATGAAGCTTGGTCAGCATCCCACACATACGAATGCTCCACATGCGGGTTTCACATGCCACCAACTCCACATTCACAGGCAACTTCAGCGCCACAGCCGTTTTCAGATAGCCCTCAATGCAAAGGCTCTAGACGCAAATATTGGTGTGAGAGCTAATTCAATCAAGGAAACACTGCATGTTGGTGAAGGGCATATTGAAGAAGGATCAGCTGAGTGGTTCTTGTGGGAGAACAACTCCATTTGGCTCACTAACTTCACACACCATCAGGCTTCCATGCAACTCTCAAGGCAACTCAGTTTTCACACTCTATGCTTAGTGCCCTTTGTGTGCCTAGGACTGAAATGAAGCTTGGTCAGCATCCCACACAAACGAATGCTCCACATGCGGGTTTCACATGCCACCAACTCCACATTCACAGGCAACTTCAGCGTCACAGCCGTTTTCAGATAGCCCTCAATGCAAAGGCTCTAGACGCAAATATTGGTGTGAGAGCTAATTCAATCAAGGAAACACTGCATGTTGGTGAAGGGCATATTGAAGAAGGATCAGCTGAGTGGTTCTTGTGGGAGAACAACTCCATTTGGCTCACTAACTTCACACACCATCAGGCTTCCAAGCAGCTCTCAAGGAAACTCAGTTTTCACACTCTATGCTTAGTGCCCTTTGTGCGCCTAGGACTGAAATGAAGCTTGGTCAGCATCCCACACAAACGAATGCTCCACATGCGAGTTTCACATGCCACCAACTCCACATTCACAGGCAACTTCAGCGCCACAGCCGTTTTCAGATAGCCCTCAATGCAAAGGCTCTAGACGCAAATATTGGTGTGAGAGCTAATTCAATCAAGGAAACACTGCATGTTGGTGAAGGGCATATTGAAGAAGGATCAGCCGAGTGGTTCTTGTGGGAGAACAACTCCATTTGGCTCACTAACTTCACACACCATCAGGCTTCCAAGCAGCTCTCAAGGAAACTCAGTTTTCACACTCTATGCTTAGTGCCCTTTGAGTGCCTAGGACTGAAATGAAGCTTGGTCAGCATCCCACACAAACGAATGCTCCACATGCGGGTTTCACATGCCACCAACTCCACATTCACAGGCAACTTCAGCGCCACAGCCGTTTTCAGATAGCCCTCAATGCAAAGGCTCTAGACGCAAATATTGGTGTGAGAGCTAATTCAATCAAGGAAACACTGCATGTTGGTGAAGGGCATATTGAAGAAGGATCAGCTGAGTGGTTCTTGTGGGAGAACAACTCCATTTGACTCACTAACTTCACACACCATCAGGCTTCCATGCAACTCTTAAGGAAACTCAGTTTTCACACTCTATGCTTAGTGCCCTTTGTGTGCCTAGGACTGAAATGAAGCTTGGTCAGCATCCCACACAAACGAATGCTCCACATGCGGGTTTCACATGCCACCAACTCCACATTCACAGGCAACTTCAGCGCCACAGCCGTTTTCAGAAAGCCCTCAATGCAAAGGCTCTAGACACAAATATTGGTGTGAGAGCTAATTCAATCAAGGAAACACTGCATGTTGGTGAAGGGCATATTGAAGAAGGATCAGCCGAGTGGTTCTTGTGGGAGAACAACTCCATTTGGCTCACTAACTTCACACACCATCAGGCTTCCAAGCAGCTCTCAAGGAAACTCAGTTTTCACACTCTATGCTTAGTGCTCTTTGTGTGCCTAGGACTGAAATGAAGCTTGGTCAGCATCCCACAGAAACGAATGCTCCACATGCGGGTTTCATATGCCACCAACTCCACATTCACAGGCAACTTCAGCGCCACAGCCGTTTTCAGAAAGCCCTCAATGCAAAGGCTCTAGACGCAAATATTGGTGTGAGAGCTAATTCAATCAAGGAAACACTGCATGTTGGTGAAGGGCATATTGAAGAAGGATCAGCCGAGTGGTTCTTGTGGGAGAACAACTCCATTTGGCTCACTAACTTCACACACCATCAGACTTCCAAGCAGCTCTCAAGGAAACTCAGGTTTCACACTCTATGCTTAGTGCCCTTTGAGTGCCTAGGACTGAAATGAAGCTTGGTCAGCATCCCACACAAACGAATGCTCCACATGCGGGTTTCACATGCCACCAACTCCACATTCACAGGCAACTTCAGCGCCACAGCCGTTTTCAGATAGCCCTCAATGCAAAGGCTCTAGACGCAAATATTGGTGTGAGAGCTAATTCAATAAAAGAAACACTGCATGTTGGTGAAGGGCATATTGAAGAAGGATCAGCCGAGTGCTTCTTGTGGGAGAACAACTCCATTTGGCTCACTAACTTCACACACCATCAGGCTTCCAAGCAGCTCTCAAGGAAACTCAGGTTTCACACTCTATGCTTAGTGCCCTTTGAGTGCCTAGGACTGAAATGAAGCTTGGTCAGCATCCCACAGAAACGAATGCTCCACATGCGGGTTTCACATGCCACGAACTCCACATTCACAGGCAACTTCAGCGCCACAGCCGTTTTCAGAAAGCCCTCAATGCAAAGGCTCTAGACGCAAATATTGGTGTGAGAGCTAATTCAATCAAGGAAACACTGCATGTTGGTGAAGGGCATATTGAAGAAGGATCAGCCGAGTGGTTCTTGTGGGAGAACAACTCCATTTGGCTCACTAACTTCACACACCATCAGGCTTCCAAGCAGCTCTCAAGGAAACTCAGGTTTCACACTCTATGCTTAGTGCCCTTTGAGTGCCTAGGACTGAAATGAAGCTTGGTCAGCATCCCACACAAACGAATGCTCCACATGCGGGTTTCACATGCCACCAACTCCACATTCACAGGCAACTTCAGCGCCACAGCCGTTTTCAGATAGCCCTCAATGCAAAGGCTCTAGACGCAAATATTGGTGTGAGAGCTAATTCAATCAAGGAAACACTGCATGTTGGTGAAGGGCATATTGAAGAAGGATCAGCCGAGTGGTTCTTGTGGGAGAACAACTCCATTTGGCTCACTAACTTCACACACCATCAGGCTTCCAAGCAGCTCTCAAGGAAACTCAGTTTTCACACTCTATGCTTAGTGCCCTTTGTGTGCCTAGGACTGAAATGAAGCTTGGTCAGCATCCCACACAAACGAATGCTCCACATGCGGGTTTCACATGCCACCAACTCCACATTCACAGGCAACTTCAGCGCCACAGCCGTTTTCAGATAGCCCTCAATGCAAAGGCTCTAGACGCAAATATTGGTGTGAGAGCTAATTCAATCAAGGAAACACTGCATGTTGGTGAAGGGCATATTGAAGAAGGATCAGCTGAGTGGTTCTTGTGGGAGAACAACTCCATTTGGCTCACTAACTTCACACACCATCAGGCTTCCATGCAACTCTCAAGGAAACTCAGTTTTCACACTCTATGCTTAGTGCCCTTTGAGTGCATTATCTAGGAATGAACCTGGTAGAGCATCCCACACAAACGAATGCTCCACATGCGGGTTTCATATGCCACCAACTCCACATTCACAGGCAACTTCAGCGCCACAGCCGTTTTCAGATAGCCCTCAATGCAAAGGCTCTAGACGCAAATATTGGTGTGAGAGCTAATTCAATCAAGGAAACACTGCATGTTGGTGAAGGGCATATTGAAGAAGGATCAGCCGAGTGGTTCTTGTGGGAGAACAACTCCATTTGGCTCACTAACTTCACACACCATCAGGCTTCCAAGCAGCTCTCAAGGAAACTCAGTTTTCACACTCTATGCTTAGTGCCCTTTGTGCGCCTAGGACTGAAATGAAGCTTGGTCAGCATCCCACACAAACGAATGCTCCACATGCGGGTTTCACATGCCACCAACTCCACATTCACAGGCAACTTCAGCGCCACAGCCGTTTTCAGATAGCCCTCAATGCAAAGGCTCTAGACGCAAATATTGGTGTGAGAGCTAATTCAATCAAGGAAACACTGCATGTTGGTGAAGGGCATATTGAAGAAGGATCAGCCGAGTGGTTCTTGTGGGAGAACAACTCCATTTGGCTCACTAACTTCACACACCATCAGGCTTCCAAGCAGCTCTCAAGGAAACTCAGGTTTCACACTCTATGCTTAGTGCCCTTTGTGTGCCTAGGACTGAAATGAAGCTTGGTCAGCATCCCACACAAACGAATGCTCCACATGCGGGTTTCACATGCCACCAACTCCACATTCACAGGCAACTTCAGCGCCACAGCCGTTTTCAGATAGCCCTCAATGCAAAGGCTCTAGACGCAAATATTGGTGTGAGAGCTAATTCAATCAAGGAAACACTGCATGTTGGTGAAGGGCATATTGAAGAAGGATCAGCCGAGTGGTTCTTGTGGGAGAACAACTCCATTTGGCTCACTAACTTCACACACCATCAGGCTTCCAAGCAGCTCTCAAGGAAACTCAGTTTTCACACTCTATGCTTAGTGCCCTTTGTGCGCCTAGGACTGAAATGAAGCTTGGTCAGCATCCCACACAAACGAATGCTCCACATGCGAGTTTCACATGCCACCAACTCCACATTCACAGGCAACTTCAGCGCCACAGCCGTTTTCAGATAGCCCTCAATGCAAAGGCTCTAGACGCAAATATTGGTGTGAGAGCTAATTCAATCAAGGAAACACTTCATGTTGGTGAAGGGCATATTGAAGAAGGATCAGCCGAGTGGTTCTTGTGGGAGAACAACTCCATTTGGCTCACTAACTTCACACACCATCAGGCTTCCAAGCAGCTCTCAAGGAAACTCAGTTTTCACACTCTATGCTTAGTGCCCTTTGAGTGCCTAGGACTGAAATGAAGCTTGGTCAGCATCCCACACAAACGAATGCTCCACATGCGGGTTTCACATGCCACCAACTCCACATTCACAGGCAACTTCAGCGCCACAGCCGTTTTCAGATAGCCCTCAATGCAAAGGCTCTAGACGCAAATATTGGTGTGAGAGCTAATTCAATCAAGGAAACACTGCATGTTGGTGAAGGGCATATTGAAGAAGGATCAGCCGAGTGGTTCTTGTGGGAGAACAACTCCATTTGACTCACTAACTTCACACACCATCAGGCTTCCATGCAACTCTCAAGGAAACTCAGTTTTCACACTCTATGCTTAGTGCCCTTTGTGTGCCTAGGACTGAAATGAAGCTTGGTCAGCATCCCACAGAAACGAATGCTCCACATGCGGGTTTCACATGCCACCAACTCCACATTCACAGGCAACTTCAGCGCCACAGCCGTTTTCAGAAAGCCCTCAATGCAAAGGCTCTAGACACAAATATTGGTGTGAGAGCTAATTCAATCAAGGAAACACTGCATGTTGGTGAAGGGCATATTGAAGAAGGATCAGCCGAGTGGTTCTTGTGGGAGAACAACTCCATTTGGCTCACTAACTTCACACACCATCAGGCTTCCAAGCAGCTCTCAAGGAAACTCAGTTTTCACACTCTATGCTTAGTGCTCTTTGTGTGCCTAGGACTGAAATGAAGCTTGGTCAGCATCCCACACAAACGAATGCTCCACATGCGGGTTTCATATGCCACCAACTCCACATTCACAGGCAACTTCAACGCCACAGCTGTTTTCAGATAGCCCTCAATGCAAAGGCTCTAGACGCAAATATTGGTGTGAGAGCTAATTCAATCAAGGAAACACTGCATGTTGGTGAAGGGCATATTGAAGAAGGATCAGCTGAGTGGTTCTTGTGGGAGAACAACTCCATTTGGCTCACTAACTTCACACACCATCAGGCTTCCATGCAACTCTCAAGGAAACTCAGTTTTCACACTCTATGCTTAGTGCCCTTTGTGTGCCTAGGACTGAAATGAAGCTTGGTCAGCATCCCACACAAACGAATGCTCCACATGCGGGTTTCACATGCCACCAACTCCACATTCACAGGCAACTTCAGCGCCACAGCCGTTTTCAGATAGCCCTCAATGCAAAGGCTCTAGACGCAAATATTGGTGTGAGAGCTAATTCAATCAAGGAAACACTGCATGTTGGTGAAGGGCATATTGAAGAAGGATCAGCTGAGTGGTTCTTGTGGGAGAACAACTCCATTTGGCTCACTAACTTCACACACCATCAGGCTTCCAAGCAGCTCTCAAGGAAACTCAGTTTTCACACTCTATGCTTAGTGCCCTTTGTGCGCCTAGGACTGAAATGAAGCTTGGTCAGCATCCCACACAAACGAATGCTCCACATGCGAGTTTCACATGCCACCAACTCCACATTCACAGGCAACTTCAGCGCCACAGCCGTTTTCAGATAGCCCTCAATGCAAAGGCTCTAGACGCAAATATTGGTGTGAGAGCTAATTCAATCAAGGAAACACTGCATGTTGGTGAAGGGCATATTGAAGAAGGATCAGCCGAGTGGTTCTTGTGGGAGAACAACTCCATTTGGCTCACTAAATTCACACACCATCAGGCTTCCAAGCAGCTCTCAAGGAAACTCAGTTTTCACACTCTATGCTTAGTGCCCTTTGAGTGCCTAGGACTGAAATGAAGCTTGGTCAGCTTCCCACACATACGAATGCTCCACATGCGGGTTTCACATGCCACCAACTCCACATTCACAGGCAACTTCAGCGCCACAGCCGTTTTCAGATAGCCCTCAATGCAAAGGCTCTAGACGCAAATATTGGTGTGAGAGCTAATTCAATCAAGGAAACACTGCATGTTGGTGAAGGGCATATTGAAGAAGGATCAGCTGAGTGGTTCTTGTGGGAGAACAACTCCATTTGACTCACTAACTTCACACACCATCAGGCTTCCATGCAACTCTCAAGGAAACTCAGTTTTCACACTCTATGCTTAGTGCCCTTTGTGTGCCTAGGACTGAAATGAAGCTTGGTCAGCATCCCACAGAAACGAATGCTCCACATGCGGGTTTCACATGCCACCAACTCCACATTCACAGGCAACTTCAGCGCCACAGCCGTTTTCAGAAAGCCCTCAATGCAAAGGCTCTAGACACAAATATTGGTGTGAGAGCTAATTCAATCAAGGAAACACTGCATGTTGGTGAAGGGCATATTGAAGAAGGATCAGCCGAGTGGTTCTTGTGGGAGAACAACTCCATTTGGCTCACTAACTTCACACACCATCAGGCTTCCAAGCAGCTCTCAAGGAAACTCAGTTTTCACACTCTATGCTTAGTGCTCTTTGTGTGCCTAGGACTGAAATGAAGCTTGGTCAGCATCCCACACAAACGAATGCTCCACATGCGGGTTTCATATGCCACCAACTCCACATTCACAGGCAACTTCAGCGCCACAGCCGTTTTCAGATAGCCCTCAATGCAAAGGCTCTAGACGCAAATATTGGTGTGAGAGCTAATTCAATCAAGGAAACACTGCATGTTGGTGAAGGGCATATTGAAGAAGGATCAGCCGAGTGGTTCTTGTAGGAGAACAACTCCATTTGGCTCACTAACTTCACACACCATCAGGCTTCCAAGCAGCTCTCAAGGAAACTCAGGTTTCACACTCTATGCTTAGTGCCCTTTGTGTGCCTAGGACTGAAATGAAGCTTGGTCAGCATCCCACACAAACGAATGCTCCACATGCGGGTTTCACATGCCACCAACTCCACATTCACAGGCAACTTCAGCGCCACAGCCGTTTTCCGAAAGCCCTCAATGCAAAGGCTCTAGACGCAAATATTGGTGTGAGAGCTAATTCAATCAAGGAAACACTGCATGTTGGTGAAGGGCATATTGAAGAAGGATCAGCCGAGTGGTTCTTGTGGGAGAACAACTCCATTTGGCTCACTAACTTCACACACCATCAGGCTTCCAAGCAGCTCTCAAGGAAACTCAGTTTTCACACTCTATGCTTAGTGCCCTTTGAGTGCCTAGGACTGAAATGAAGCTTGGTCAGCATCCCACACAAACGAATGCTCCACATGCGGGTTTCACATGCCACCAACTCCACATTCACAGGCAACTTCAGCGCCACAGCCGTTTTCAGATAGCCCTCAATGCAAAGGCTCTAGACGCAAATATTGGTGTGAGAGCTGATTCAATCAAGGAAACACTGCATGTTGGTGAAGGGCATATTGAAGAAGGATCAGCTGAGTGGTTCTTGTGGGAGAACAACTCCATTTGGCTCACTAACTTCACACACCATCAGGCTTCCATGCAACTCTCATGGAAACTCAGTTTTCACACTCTATGCTTAGTGCCCTTTGTGTGCCTAGGACTGAAATGAAGCTTGGTCAGCATCCCACACAAACGAATGCTCCACATGCGGGTTTCACATGCCACCAACTCCACATTCACAGGCAACTTCAGCGCCACAGCCGTTTTCAGATAGCCCTCAATGCAAAGGCTCTAGACGCAAATATTGGTGTGAGAGCTAATTCAATCAAGGAAACACTGCATGTTGGTGAAGGGCATATTGAAGAAGGATCAGCCGAGTGGTTCTTGTGGGAGAACAACTCCATTTGGCTCACTAACTTCACACACCATCAGGCTTCCAAGCAGCTCTCAAGGAAACTCAGGTTTCACACTCTATGCTTAGTGCCCTTTGTGTGCCTAGGACTGAAATGAAGCTTGGTCAGCATCCCACACAAACGAATGCTCCACATGCGGGTTTCACATGCCACCAACTCCACATTCACAGGCAACTTCAGCGCCACAGCCGTTTTCAGAAAGCCCTCAATGCAAAGGCTCTAGACGCAAATATTGGTGTGAGAGCTAATTCAATCAAGGAAACACTGCATGTTGGTGAAGGGCATATTGAAGAAGGATCAGCCGAGTGGTTCTTGTGGGAGAACAACTCCATTTGGCTCACTAACTTCACACACCATCAGGCTTCCAAGCAGCTCTCAAGGAAACTCAGTTTTCACACTCTATGCTTAGTGCCCTTTGTGTGCCTAGGACTGAAATGAAGCTTGGTCAGCATCTCACACAAACGAATGCTCCACATGCGGGTTTCACATGCCACCAACTCCACATTCACAGGCAACTTCAGCGCCACAGCCGTTTTCAGATAGCCCTCAATGCAAAGGCTCTAGACGCAAATATTGGTGTGAGAGCTAATTCAATCAAGGAAACACTGCATGTTGGTGAAGGGCATATTGAAGAAGGATCAGCCGAGTGGTTCTTGTGGGAGAACAACTCCATTTGGCTCACTAACTTCACACACCATCTGGCTTCCAAGCAGCTCTCAAGGAAACTCAGTTTTCACACTCTATGCTTAGTGCCCTTTGTGTGCCTAGGACTGAAATGAAGCTTGGTCAGCATCCCACACAAACGAATGCTCCACATGCGGGTTTCACATGCCACCAACTCCACATTCACAGGCAACTTCAGCGCCACAGCCGTTTTCAGATAGCCCTCAATGCAAAGGCTCTAGACGCAAATATTGGTGTGAGAGCTAATTCAATCAAGGAAACACTGCATGTTGGTGAAGGGCATATTGAAGAAGGATCAGCCGAGTGGTTCTTGTAGGAGAACAACTCCATTTGGCTCACTAACTTCATACACCATCAGGCTTCCAAGCAGCTCTCAAGGAAACTCAGTTTTCACACTCTATGCTTAGTGCCCTTTGAGTGCCTAGGACTGAAATGAAGCTTGGTCAGCATCCCACACAAACGAATGCTCCACATGCGGGTTTCACATGCCACCAACTCCACATTCACAGGCAACTTCAGCGCCACAGCCGTTTTCAGATAGCCCTCAATGCAAAGGCTCTAGACGCAAATATTGGTGTGAGAGCTGATTCAATCAAGGAAACACTGCATGTTGGTGAAGGGCATATTGAAGAAGGATCAGCTGAGTGGTTCTTGTGGGAGAACAACTCCATTTGGCTCACTAACTTCACACACCATCAGGCTTCCATGCAACTCTCAAGGAAACTCAGTTTTCACACTCTATGCTTAGTGCCCTTTGTGTGCCTAGGACTGAAATGAAGCTTGGTCAGCATCCCACAGAAACGAATGCTCCACATGCGGGTTTCACATGCCACCAACTCCACATTCACAGGCAACTTCAGCGCCACAGCCGTTTTCAGATAGCCCTCAATGCAAAGGCTCTAGACGCAAATATTGGTGTGAGAGCTAATTCAATCAAGGAAACACTGCATGTTGGTGAAGGGCATATTGAAGAAGGATCAGCCGAGTGGTTCTTGTGGGAGAACAACTCCATTTGGCTCACTAACTTCACACACCATCAGGCTTCCAAGCAGCTCTCAAGGAAACTCAGGTTTCACACTCTATGCTTAGTGCCCTTTGTGTGCCTAGGACTGAAATGAAGCTTGGTCAGCATCCCACAGAAACGAATGCTCCACATGCGGGTTTCACATGCCACCAACTCCACATTCACAGGCAACTTCAGCGCCACAGCCGTTTTCAGAAAGCCCTCAATGCAAAGGCTCTAGACGCAAATATTGGTGTGAGAGCTAATTCAATCAAGGAAACACTGCATGTTGGTGAAGGGCATATTGAAGAAGGATCAGCCGAGTGGTTCTTGTGGGAGAACAACTCCATTTGGCTCACTAACTTCACACACCATCAGGCTTCCAAGCAGCTCTCAAGGAAACTCAGTTTTCACACTCTATGCTTAGTGCCCTTTGTGTGCCTAGGACTGAAATGAAGCTTGGTGAGCATCCCACACAAACGAATGCTCCACATGCGGGTTTCACATGCCACCAACTCCACATTCACAGGCAACTTCAGCGCCACAGCTGTTTTCAGATAGCCCTCAATGCAAAGGCTCTAGACGCAAATATTGGTGTGAGAGCTAATTCAATCAAGGAAACACTGCATGTTGGTGAAGGGCATATTGAAGAAGGATCAGCCGAGTGGTTCTTGTGGGAGAACAACTCCATTTGGCACACTAACTTCACACACCATCAGGCTTCCAAGCAGCTCTCAAGGAAACTCAGTTTTCACACTCTATGCTTAGTGCTCTTTGTGTGCCTAGGACTGAAATGAAGCTTGGTCAGCATCCCACACAAACGAATGCTCCACATGCGGGTTTCACATGCCACCAACTCCACATTCACAGGCAACTTCAGCGCCACAGCCGTTTTCAGATAGCCCTCAATGCAAAGGCTCTAGACGCAAATATTGGTGTGAGAGCTAATTCAATCAAGGAAACACTGCGTGTTGGTGAAGGGCATATTGAAGAAGGATCAGCCGAGTGGTTCTTGTGGGAGAACAACTCCATTTGGCTCACTAACTTCACACACCATCAGGCTTCCAAGCAGCTCTCAAGGAAACTCAGGTTTCACACTCTATGCTTAGTGCCCTTTGTGTGCCTAGGACTGAAATGAAGCTTGGTCAGCATCCCACACAAACGAATGCTCCACATGCGGGTTTCACATGCCACCAACTCCACATTCACAGGCAACTTCAGCGCCACAGCCGTTTTCAGAAAGCCCTCAATGCAAAGGCTCTAGACGCAAATATTGGTGTGAGAGCTAATTCAATCAAGGAAACACTGCATGTTGGTGAAGGGCATATTGAAGAAGGATCAGCCGAGTGGTTCTTGTGGGAGAACAACTCCATTTGGCTCACTAACTTCACACACCATCAGGCTTCCAAGCAGCTCTCAAGGAAACTCAGTTTTCACACTCTATGCTTAGTGCCCTTTGCTTGGCTAGGACTGAAATGAACCTGGTAGAGCATCCCACACAAACGAATGCTCCACATGCGGGTTTCACATGCCACCAACTCCACATTCACAGGCAACTTCAGCGCCACAGCCGTTTTCAGATAGCCCTCAATGCAAAGGCTCTAGACGCAAATATTGGTGTGAGAGCTAATTCAATCAAGGAAACACTGCATGTTGGTGAAGGGCATATTGAAGAAGGATCAGCCGAGTGGTTCTTGTGGGAGAACAACTCCATTTGGCTCACTAACTTCACACACCATCAGGCTTCCAATCAGCTCTCAAGGAAACTCAGGTTTCACACTCTATGCTTAGTGCCCTTTGTGTGCCTAGGACTGAAATGAAGCTTGGTCAGCATCCCACAGAAACGAATGCTCCACATGCGGGTTTCACATGCCACCAACTCCACATTCACAGGCAACTTCAGCGCCAGAGCCGTTTTCAGAAAGCCCTCAATGCAAAGGCTCTAGACGCAAATATTGGTGTGAGAGCTAATTCAATCAAGGAAACACTGCATGTTGGTGAAGGGCATATTGAAGAAGGATCAGCCGAGTGGTTCTTGTGGGAGAACAACTCCATTTGGCTCACTAACTTCACACACCATCAGGCTTCCAAGCAGCTCTCAAGGAAACTCAGTTTTCCACACTCTATGCTTAGTGCCCTTTGTGTGCCTAGGACTGAAATGAAGCTTGGTGAGCATCCCACACAAACGAATGCTCCACATGCGGGTTTCACATGCCACCAACTCCACATTCACAGGCAACTTCAGCGCCACAGCTGTTTTCAGATAGCCCTCAATGCAAAGGCTCTAGACGCAAATATTGGTGTGAGAGCTAATTCAATCAAGGAAACACTGCATGTTGGTGAAGGGCATATTGAAGAAGGATCAGCCGAGTGGTTCTTGTGGGGAGAACAACTCCATTTGGCACACTAACTTCACACACCATCAGGCTTCCAAGCAGCTCTCAAGGAAACTCAGTTTTCACACTCTATGCTTAGTGCTCTTTGTGTGCCTAGGACTGAAATGAAGCTTGGTCAGTATCCCACACAAACGAATGCTCCACATGCGGGTTTCACATGCCACCAACTCCACATTCACAGGCAACTTCAGCGCCACAGCCGTTTTCAGATAGCCCTCAATGCAAAGGCTCTAGACGCAAATATTGGTGTGAGAGCTAATTCAATCAAGGAAACACTGCGTGTTGGTGAAGGGCATATTGAAGAAGGATCAGCCGAGTGGTTCTTGTGGGAGAACAACTCCATTTGGCTCACTAACTTCACACACCATCAGGCTTCCAAGCAGCTCTCAAGGAAACTCAGGTTTCACACTCTATGCTTAGTGCCCTTTGTGTGCCTAGGACTGAAATGAAGCTTGGTCAGCATCCACAGAAACGAATGCTCCACATGCGGGTTTCACATGCCACCAACTCCACATTCAACAGGCAACTTCAGGCGCCACAGCCGTTTTCAGAAAGCCCTCAATGCAAAGGCTCTAGACGCAAATATTGGTGTGGAGAGCTAATTCAATCAAGGAAACACTGCATGTTGGTGAAGGGCATATTGAAGAAGGATCAGCCGAGTGGTTTCTTGTGGGAGAACAACTCCATTTGGCTCACTAACTTCACACACCATCAGGCTTCCAAGCAGCTCTCAAGGAAACTCAGTTTTCACACTCTATGCTTAGTGCCCTTTGCTTGGGCTAGGACTGAAATGAACCTGGTAGAGCATCCCACACAAACGAATGCTCCACATGCGGGTTTCACATGCCACCTAACTCCACATTCACAGGCAACTTCAGCGCCACAGCCGTTTTCAGATAGCCCTCAATGCAAAGGCTCTAGACGCAAATATTGGTGTGAGAGCTAATTCAATCAAGGAAAACACTGCATGTTGGTGAAGGGCATATTGAAGAAGGATCAGCCGAGTGGTTCTTGTGGGAGAACAACTCCATTTGGCTCACTAACTTCACACACCATCAGGCTTCCAAGCAGCTCTCAAGGAAACTCAGTTTTCACACTCTATGCTTAGTGCCCTTTGTGTGCCTAGGACTGAAAATGAAGCTTGGTCAGCATCCCACAGAAACGAATGCTCCACATGCGGGTTTCACATGCCACCAACTCCACATTCACAGGCAACTTCAGCGCCACAGCCGTTTTCAGATAGCCCTCAATGCAAAGGCTCTAGACGCAAATATTGGTGTGAGAGCTAATTCAATCAAGGAAACACTGCATGTTGGTGAAGGGCATATTGAAGAAGGATCAGCCGAGTGGTTCTTGTGGGAGAAAAAACTCCATTTTGGCTCACTAACTTCACACACCATCAGGCTTCCAAGCAGCTCTCAAAGGAAACTCAGTTTTCACACTCTATGCTTAGTGCCCTTTGTGCGCCTAGGACTGAAATGAAGCTTGGTCAGCATCCCACACAAACGAATGCTCCACATGCGGGTTTCACATGCCACCAAACATCCACATTCACAGGCAACTTCAGCGCACACAGCCGTTTTCAGATAGCCCTCAATGCAAAGGCTCTAGACGCAAATATTGGTGTGAGAGCTAATTCAATCAAGGAAACACTTCATGTTGGTGAAGGGCATATTGAAGAAGGATCAGCCGAGTGGTTCTTGTGGGAGAACAACTCCATTTGGCTCACTAACTTCACACACCATCAGGCTTCCAAGCAGCTCTCAAGGAAACTCAGGTTGCACACTCTATGCTTAGTGCCCTTTGTGTGCCTAGGACTGAAATGAAGCTTGGTCAGCATCCCACACAAACGAATGCTCCACATGCGGGTTTCACATGCCACCAACTCCACATTCACAGGCAACTTCAGCGCCAGAGCCGTTTTCAGATAGCCCTCAATGCAAAGGCTCTAGACGCAAATATTGGTGTGAGAGCTAATTCAATCAAGGAAACACTGCATGTTGGTGAAGGGCATATTGAAGAAGGATCAGCCGAGTGGTTCTTGTGGGAGAACAACTCCATTGGCTCACTAACTTCACACACCATCAGGCTTCCAAGCAGCTCTCAAGGAAACTCAGTTTTCACACTCTATGCTTAGTGCCCTTTGAGTGCCTAGGACTGAAATGAAGCTTGGTCAGCATCCCACACAAACGAATGCTCCACATGCGGGGTTTCACTGCCACCAACTCCACATTCACAGGCACTTCAGCGCCACAGCCGTTTTCCAGATAGCCCTCAATGCAAAAGGCTCTAGACAGCAAATATTTGGTGTGAGAGCTTAATTCAATAAAAGAAAACACTTCATGTTGGGTGAAGGGCATATTGAAGAAGGATCAGCCGAGTGCTTCTTCGTGGGAGAACAACTCCATTTGGCTCACTAACTTCACACACTCCATCAAGGCTTCCAAGCAGCTCTCAAGGAAACTCAGGTTTCACACTCTATGCTTAGTGCCCTTTGAGTGCCTCAGGACTGAAATGAAGCTTGGTCAGCATCCACACAAACGAATGCTCCACATGCGGGTTTCACATGCCACCAACTCCACATTCATAGGCAACTTCAGCGCCACAAGCCGTTTTTCAGATAGCCCTCACAATGCAAAGGCTCTAGACGCAAATATTGGTGTGAGAGCTAATTCAATAAAAGAAACACTTCATGCTGGTGAAGGGCATATTGAAGAAAGGATCAGCCGAGTGGTTCTTGTGGGAGAACAACTCCATTTGGCCTCACTAACTTCACACACCACATCAGGCTTCGCCAAGCAGCTCTCAAGGAAACTCAGGTTGCACACTCTATGCTTAGTGCTCTTTTGTGTGCCTAGGACTGAAATGAAGCTTGGTCAGCATCCCACAGAAACGAATGCTCCACATGCGGGTTTCACATGCCACCAACTCCACATTCACAGGCAACTTTCAGCGCCACAGCCGTTTTCAGATAGCCCTCAATGCAAAGGCTCTAGGCGCAAATATTGGTGTGAGAGCTCATTCAATCAAGGAAACACTGCATGTTGGTGAAGAGGGCATATTGAAGAAGGATCAAGCCGAGTGGTTCTTGTGGGAGAACAACTCCATTTGGCTCACTAACTTCACACACCATCAGGCTTCCAAAGCAGCTCTCAAGGAAACTCAGTTTTCACACTCTATGCTTAGTGCCCTTTGTGTGCCCTAGGACTGAAATGAAGCTTGTGTCAGCATCCCACACAAACGAATGCTCCACATGCGGGTTTCACATGCCACCAACTCCACATTCACAGGCAACTTCAGCGCCACAGCTGTTTTCAGATAGCCCTCAATGCAAAGGCTCTAGACGCAAATATTGGTGTGAGAGCTAATTCAATCAAGGAAACACTGCATGTTGGTGAAGGGCATATTAGAAGGATCAGCCGAGTGGTTCTTGTGGGAGAACAACTCCATTTGGCTCACTAACTTCACACACCATCAGGCTTCCAAGCAGCTCTCAAGGAAACTCAGGTTTCACACTCTATGCTTAGTGCCCTTTGAGTGCCTAAGGACTGAAATGAAGCTTGGTCAGCATCCCACACAAACGAATGCTCCACATGCGGGTTTCACATGCCACCAACTCCACATTCACAGGCAACTTCCAGCGCCACAGCCGTTTTCAGATAGCCCTCAATGCAAAGGCTCTAGACGCAAATATTGGTGTGAGAGCTAATTCAATCAAGGAAACACTGCATGTTGTCTTGTGGGAGAACAACTCCATTTGGCTCACTAACTTCACACACCATCAGGCTTCCATGCAACTCTCAAGGAAACTCAGTTTTCACACTCTATGCTTAGTGCAATTTGTGTGCCTAGGACTGAATTGAAGCTTGGTCAGCATCCCACACAAACGAATGCTCCACATGCGGGTTTCACATGCCACCAACTCCACATTCACAGGCAACTTCAGCGCCACAGCCGTTTTCAGATAGCCCTCAATGCAAAGGCTCTAGACGCAAATATTGGTGTGAGAGCTAATTCAATCAAGGAAACACTGCATGTTGGTGAAGGGCATATTGAAGAAGGATCAGCCGAGTGGTTCTTGTGGGAGAACAACTCCATTTGGCTCACTAACTTCACACACCATCAGGCTTCCAAGCAGCTCTCAAGGAAACTCAGTTTTCACACTCTATGCTTAGTGCCCTTTGAGTGCCTAGGACTGAAATGAAGCTTGGTCAGCATCCCACACAAACGAATGCTCCACATGCGGGTTTCACATGCCACCAACTCCACATTCACAGGCAACTTCAGCGCCACAGCCGTTTTCAGATAGCCCTCAATGCAAAGGCTCTAGACGCAAATATTGGTGTGAGAGCTAATTCAATCAAGGAAACACTGCATGTTGGTGAAGGGCATATTGAAGAAGGATCAGCTGAGTGGTTCTTGTGGGAGAACAACTCCATTTGGCTCGCTAACTTCACACACCATCAGGCTTCCATGCAACTCTCAAGGAAACTCAGTTTTCACACTCTATGCTTAGTGCCCTTTGTGTGCCTAGGACTGAAATGAAGCTTGGTCAGCATCCCACACAAACGAATGCTCCACATGCGGGTTTCACATGCCACCAACTCCACATTCACAGGCAACTTCAGCGCCACAGCCGTTTTCAGATAGCCCTCAATGCAAAGGCTCTAGACGCAAATATTGGTGTGAGAGCTCATTCAATCAAGGAAACACTGCATGTTGGTGAAGGGCATATTGAAGAAGGATCAGCCGAGTGGTTCTTGTGGGAGAACAACTCCATTTGGCTCACTAACTTCACACACCATCAGGCTTCCAAGCAGCTCTCAAGGAAACTCAGTTTTCACACTCTATGCTTAGTGCCCTTTGTGTGCCTAGGACTGAAATGAAGCTTGGTCAGCATCCCACACAAACGAATGCTCCACATGCGGGTTTCACATGCCACCAACTCCACATTCACAGGCAACTTCAGCGCCACAGCCGTTTTCAGATAGCCCTCAATGCAAAGGCTCTAGACGCAAATATTGGTGTGAGAGCTAATTCAATCAAGGAAACACTGCATGTTGGTGAAGGGCATATTGAAGAAGGATCAGCCGAGTGGTTCTTGTGGGAGAAAAACTCCATTTGGCTCACTAACTTCACACACCATCAGGCTTCCAAGCAGCTCTCAAGGAAACTCAGTTTTCACACTCTATGCTTAGTGCCCTTTGTGCGCCTAGGACTGAAATGAAGCTTGGTCAGCATCCCACACAAACGAATGCTCCACATGCGGGTTTCACATGCCACCAACTCCACATTCACAGGCAACTTCAGCGCCACAGCCGTTTTCAGATAGCCCTCAATGCAAAGGCTCTAGACGCAAATATTGGTGTGAGAGCTAATTCAATCAAGGAAACACTTCATGTTGGTGAAGGGCATATTGAAGAAGGATCAGCCGAGTGGTTCTTGTGGGAGAACAACTCCATTTGGCTCACTAACTTCACACACCATCAGGCTTCCAAGCAGCTCTCAAGGAAACTCAGGTTGCACACTCTATGCTTAGTGCCCTTTGTGTGCCTAGGACTGAAATGAAGCTTGGTCAGCATCCCACACAAACGAATGCTCCACATGCGGGTTTCACATGCCACCAACTCCACATTCACAGGCAACTTCAGCGCCAGAGCCGTTTTCAGATAGCCCTCAATGCAAAGGCTCTAGACGCAAATATTGGTGTGAGAGCTAATTCAATCAAGGAAACACTGCATGTTGGTGAAGGGCATATTGAAGAAGGATCAGCCGAGTGGTTCTTGTGGGAGAACAACTCCATTTGGCTCACTAACTTCACACACCATCAGGCTTCCAAGCAGCTCTCAAGGAAACTCAGTTTTCACACTCTATGCTTAGTGCCCTTTGAGTGCCTAGGACTGAAATGAAGCTTGGTCAGCATCCCACACAAACGAATGCTCCACATGCGGGTTTCACATGCCACCAACTCCACATTCACAGGCAACTTCAGCGCCACAGCCGTTTTCAGATAGCCCTCAATGCAAAGGCTCTAGACGCAAATATTGGTGTGAGAGCTAATTCAATAAAAGAAACACTTCATGTTGGTGAAGGGCATATTGAAGAAGGATCAGCCGAGTGCTTCTTGTGGGAGAACAACTCCATTTGGCTCACTAACTTCACACACCATCAGGCTTCCAAGCAGCTCTCAAGGAAACTCAGGTTTCACACTCTATGCTTAGTGCCCTTTGAGTGCCTAGGACTGAAATGAAGCTTGGTCAGCATCCCACACAAACGAATGCTCCACATGCGGGTTTCACATGCCACCAACTCCACATTCATAGGCAACTTCAGCGCCACAGCCGTTTTCAGATAGCCCTCAATGCAAAGGCTCTAGACGCAAATATTGGTGTGAGAGCTAATTCAATAAAAGAAACACTTCATGCTGGTGAA
The DNA here is from genome assembly GCF_030435755.1 of Ochotona princeps. NCBI lineage: Eukaryota > Metazoa > Chordata > Mammalia > Lagomorpha > Ochotonidae > Ochotona > Ochotona princeps. The sequence goes on from NW_026699424.1 coordinate 73,656, forward strand.
GGGCATATTGAAGAAGGATCAGCCGAGTGGTTCTTGTGGGAGAACAACTCCATTTGGCTCACTAACTTCACACACCATCAGGCTTCCAAGCAGCTCTCAAGGAAACTCAGGTTGCACACTCTATGCTTAGTGCTCTTTGTGTGCCTAGGACTGAAATGAAGCTTGGTCAGCATCCCACAGAAACGAATGCTCCACATGCGGGTTTCACATGCCACCAACTCCACATTCACAGGCAACTTCAGCGCCACAGCCGTTTTCAGATAGCCCTCAATGCAAAGGCTCTAGGCGCAAATATTGGTGTGAGAGCTCATTCAATCAAGGAAACACTGCATGTTGGTGAAGGGCATATTGAAGAAGGATCAGCCGAGTGGTTCTTGTGGGAGAACAACTCCATTTGGCTCACTAACTTCACACACCATCAGGCTTCCAAGCAGCTCTCAAGGAAACTCAGTTTTCACACTCTATGCTTAGTGCCCTTTGTGTGCCTAGGACTGAAATGAAGCTTGGTCAGCATCCCACACAAACGAATGCTCCACATGCGGGTTTCACATGCCACCAACTCCACATTCACAGGCAACTTCAGCGCCACAGCTGTTTTCAGATAGCCCTCAATGCAAAGGCTCTAGACGCAAATATTGGTGTGAGAGCTAATTCAATCAAGGAAACACTGCATGTTGGTGAAGGGCATATTGAAGAAGGATCAGCCGAGTGGTTCTTGTGGGAGAACAACTCCATTTGGCTCACTAACTTCACACACCATCAGGCTTCCAAGCAGCTCTCAAGGAAACTCAGGTTTCACACTCTATGCTTAGTGCCCTTTGAGTGCCTAAGACTGAAATGAAGCTTGGTCAGCATCCCACACAAACGAATGCTCCACATGCGGGTTTCACATGCCACCAACTCCACATTCACAGGCAACTTCAGCGCCACAGCCGTTTTCAGATAGCCCTCAATGCAAAGGCTCTAGACGCAAATATTGGTGTGAGAGCTAATTCAATCAAGGAAACACTGCATGTTGGTGAAGGGCATATTGAAGAAGGATCAGCTGAGTGGTTCTTGTGGGAGAACAACTCCATTTGGCTCACTAACTTCACACACCATCAGGCTTCCATGCAACTCTCAAGGAAACTCAGTTTTCACACTCTATGCTTAGTGCAATTTGTGTGCCTAGGACTGAATTGAAGCTTGGTCAGCATCCCACACAAACGAATGCTCCACATGCGGGTTTCACATGCCACCAACTCCACATTCACAGGCAACTTCAGCGCCACAGCCGTTTTCAGATAGCCCTCAATGCAAAGGCTCTAGACGCAAATATTGGTGTGAGAGCTAATTCAATCAAGGAAACACTGCATGTTGGTGAAGGGCATATTGAAGAAGGATCAGCCGAGTGGTTCTTGTGGGAGAACAACTCCATTTGGCTCACTAACTTCACACACCATCAGGCTTCCAAGCAGCTCTCAAGGAAACTCAGTTTTCACACTCTATGCTTAGTGCCCTTTGAGTGCCTAGGACTGAAATGAAGCTTGGTCAGCATCCCACACAAACGAATGCTCCACATGCGGGTTTCACATGCCACCAACTCCACATTCACAGGCAACTTCAGCGCCACAGCCGTTTTCAGATAGCCCTCAATGCAAAGGCTCTAGACGCAAATATTGGTGTGAGAGCTAATTCAATCAAGGAAACACTGCATGTTGGTGAAGGGCATATTGAAGAAGGATCAGCTGAGTGGTTCTTGTGGGAGAACAACTCCATTTGGCTCGCTAACTTCACACACCATCAGGCTTCCATGCAACTCTCAAGGAAACTCAGTTTTCACACTCTATGCTTAGTGCCCTTTGTGTGCCTAGGACTGAAATGAAGCTTGGTCAGCATCCCACACAAACGAATGCTCCACATGCGGGTTTCACATGCCACCAACTCCACATTCACAGGCAACTTCAGCGCCACAGCCGTTTTCAGATAGCCCTCAATGCAAAGGCTCTAGACGCAAATATTGGTGTGAGAGCTCATTCAATCAAGGAAACACTGCATGTTGGTGAAGGGCATATTGAAGAAGGATCAGCCGAGTGGTTCTTGTGGGAGAACAACTCCATTTGGCTCACTAACTTCACACACCATCAGGCTTCCAAGCAGCTCTCAAGGAAACTCAGTTTTCACACTCTATGCTTAGTGCCCTTTGTGTGCCTAGGACTGAAATGAAGCTTGGTCAGCATCCCACACAAACGAATGCTCCACATGCGGGTTTCACATGCCACCAACTCCACATTCACAGGCAACTTCAGCGCCACAGCTGTTTTCAGATTGCCCTCAATGCAAAGGCTCTAGACGCAAATATTGGTGTGAGAGCTAATTCAATCAAGGAAACACTGCATGTTGGTGAAGGGCATATTGAAGAAGGATCAGCCGAGTGGTTCTTGTGGGAGAACAACTCCATTTGGCTCACTAACTTCACACACCATCAGGCTTCCAAGCAGCTCTCAAGGAAACTCAGGTTTCACACTCTATGCTTAGTGCCCTTTGTGTGCCTAGGACTGAAATGAAGCTTGGTCAGCATCCCACACAAACGAATGCTCCACATGCGGGTTTCACATGCCACCAACTCCACATTCACAGGCAACTTCAGCGCCACAGCCGTTTTCAGATAGCCCTCAATGCAAAGGCTCTAGACGCAAATATTGGTGTGAGAGCTAATTCAATCAAGGAAACACTGCATGTTGGTGAAGGGCATATTGAAGAAGGATCAGCTGAGTGGTTCTTGTGGGAGAACAACTCCATTTGGCTCACTAACTTCACACACCATCAGGCTTCCATGCAACTCTCAAGGAAACTCAGTTTTCACACTCTATGCTTAGTGCCCTTTGTGTGCCTAGGACTGAAATGAAGCTTGGTCAGCATCCCACACAAACGAATGCTCCACATGCGGGTTTCACATGCCACCAACTCCACATTCACAGGCAACTTCAGCGCCACAGCCGTTTTCAGCTAGCCCTCAATGCAAAGGCTCTAGACGCAAATATTGGTGTGAGAGCTAATTCAATCAAGGAAACACTTCATGTTGGTGAAGGGCATATTGAAGAAGGATCAGCCGAGTGGTTCTTGTGGGAGAACAACTCCATTTGGCTCACTAACTTCACACACCATCAGGCTTACAAGCAGCTCTCAAGGAAACTCAGTTTTCACACTCTATGCTTAGTGCCCTTTGAGTGCCTAGGACTGAAATGAAGCTTGGTCAGCATCCCACACAAACGAATGCTCCACATGCGGGTTTCACATGCCACCAACTCCACATTCACAGGCAACTTCAGCGCCACAGCCGTTTTCAGATAGCCCTCAATGCAAAGGCTCTAGACGCAAATATTGGTGTGAGAGCTAATTCAATCAAGGAAACACTGCATGTTGGTGAAGGGCATATTGAAGAAGGATCAGCTGAGTGGTTCTTGTGGGAGAACAACTCCATTTGGCTCACTAACTTCACACACCATCAGGCTTCCATGCAACTCTCAAGGAAACTCAGTTTTCACACTCTATGCTTAGTGCCCTTTGTGTGCCTAGGACTGAAATGAAGCTTCGTCAGCATCCCACACAAACGAATGCTCCACATGCGGGTTTCACATGCCACCAACTCCACATTCACAGGCAACTTCAGCGCCAGAGCCGTTTTCAGATAGCCCTCAATGCAAAGGCTCTAGACGCAAATATTGGTGTGAGAGCTAATTCAATCAAGGAAACACTGCATGTTGGTGAAGGGCATATTGAAGAAGGATCAGCCGAGTGGTTCTTGTGGGAGAACAACTCCATTTGGCTCACTAACTTCACACACCATCAGGCTTCCAAGCAGCTCTCAAGGAAACTCAGTTTTCACACTCTATGCTTAGTGCCCTTTGTGCGCCTAGGACTGAAATGAAGCTTGGTCAGCATCCCACACAAACGAATGTCCACATGCGGGTTTCACATGCCACCAACTCCACATTCACAGGCAACTTCAGCGCCACAGCCGTTTTCAGATAGCCCTCAATGCAAAGGCTCTAGACGCAAATATTGGTGTGAGAGCTAATTCAATCAAGGAAACACTGCATGTTGGTGAAGGGCATATTGAAGAAGGATCGGCTGAGTGGTTCTTGTGGGAGAACAACTCCATTTGGCTCACTAACTTCACACACCATCAGGCTTCCAAGCAGCTCTCAAGGAAACTCAGTTTTCACACTCTATGCTTAGTGCCCTTTGTGTGCCTAGGACTGAAATGAAGCTTGGTCAGCATCCCACACAAACGAATGCTCCACATGCGGGTTTCACATGCCACCAACTCCACATTCACAGGCAACTTCAGCGCCACAGCCGTTTTCAGATAGCCCTCAATGCAAAGGCTCTAGACGCAAATATTGGTGTGAGAGCTAATTCAATCAAGGAAACACTGCATGTTGGTGAAGGGCATATTGAAGAAGGATCAGCTGAGTGGTTCTTGTGGGAGAACAACTCCATTTGGCTCACTAACTTCACACACCATCAGGCTTCCATGCAACTCTCATGGAAACTCAGTTTTCACACTCTATGCTTAGTGCCCTTTGTGTGCCTAGGACTGAAATGAAGCTTGGTCAGCATCCCACACAAACGAATGCTCCACATGCGGGTTTCACATGCCACCAACTCCACATTCACAGGCAACTTCAGCGCCACAGCCGTTTTCAGATAGCCCTCAATGCAAAGGCTCTAGACGCAAATATTGGTGTGAGAGCTAATTCAATCAAGGAAACACTGCATGTTGGTGAAGGGCATATTGAAGAAGGATCAGCCGAGTGGTTCTTGTGGGAGAACAACTCCATTTGGCTCACTAACTTCACACACCATCAGGCTTCCAAGCAGCTCTCAAGGAAACTCAGTTTTCACACTCTATGCTTAGTGCCCTTTGAGTGCCTAGGACTGAAATGAAGCTTGGTCAGCATCCCACACAAACGAATGCTCCACATGCGGGTTTCACATGCCACCAACTCCACATTCACAGGCAACTTCAGCGCCACAGCCGTTTTCAGATAGCCCTCAATGCAAAGGCTCTAGACGCAAATATTGGTGTGAGAGCTAATTCAATCAAGGAAACACTGCATGTTGGTGAAGGGCATATTGAAGAAGGATCAGCTGAGTGGTTCTTGTGGGAGAACAACTCCATTTGGCTCACTAACTTCACACACCATCAGGCTTCCATGCAACTCTCAAGGAAACTCAGTTTTCACACTCTATGCTTAGTGCCCTTTGTGTGCCTAGGACTGAAATGAAGCTTGGTCAGCATCCCACACAAACGAATGCTCCACATGCGGGTTTCACATGCCACCAACTCCACATTCACAGGCAACTTCAGCGCCACAGCCGTTTTCAGATAGCCCTCAATGCAAAGGCTCTAGACGCAAATATTGGTGTGAGAGCTAATTCAATCAAGGAAACACTGCATGTTGGTGAAGGGCATATTGAAGAAGGATCAGCTGAGTGGTTCTTGTGGGAGAACAACTCCATTTGGCTCACTAACTTCACACACCATCAGGCTTCCAAGCAGCTCTCAAGGAAACTCAGTTTTCACACTCTATGCTTAGTGCCCTTTGTGCGCCTAGGACTGAAATGAAGCTTGGTCAGCATCCCACACAAACGAATGCTCCACATGCGGGTTTCACATGCCACCAACTCCACATTCACAGGCAACTTCAGCGCCACAGCCGTTTTCAGATAGCCCTCAATGCAAAGGCTCTAGACGCAAATATTGGTGTGAGAGCTAATTCAATCAAGGAAACACTGCATGTTGGTGAAGGGCATATTGAAGAAGGATCAGCCGAGTGGTTCTTGTGGGAGAACAACTCCATTTGGCTCACTAACTTCACACACCATCAGGCTTCCAAGCAGCTCTCAAGGAAACTCAGTTTTCACACTCTATGCTTAGTGCCCTTTGTGTGCCTAGGACTGAAATGAAGCTTGGTCAGCATCCCACACAAACGAATGCTCCACATGCGGGTTTCACATGCCACCAACTCCACATTCACAGGCAACTTCAGCGCCACAGCTGTTTTCAGATAGCCCTCAATGCAAAGGCTCTAGACGCAAATATTGGTGTGAGAGCTAATTCAATCAAGGAAACACTGCATGTTGGTGAAGGGCATATTGAAGAAGGATCAGCCGAGTGGTTCTTGTGGGAGAACAACTCCATTTGGCTCACTAACTTCACACACCATCAGGCTTCCAAGCAGCTCTCAAGGAAACTCAGGTTTCACACTCTATGCTTAGTGCCCTTTGTGTGCCTAAGACTGAAATGAAGCTTGGTCAGCATCCCACACAAACGAATGCTCCACATGCGGGTTTCACATGCCACCAACTCCACATTCACAGGCAACTTCAGCGCCACAGCCGTTTTCAGATAGCCCTCAATGCAAAGGCTCTAGACGCAAATATTGGTGTGAGAGCTAATTCAATCAAGGAAACACTGCATGTTGGTGAAGGGCATATTGAAGAAGGATCAGCTGAGTGGTTCTTGTGGGAGAACAACTCCATTTGGCTCACTAACTTCACACACCATCAGGCTTCCATGCAACTCTCAAGGAAACTCAGTTTTCACACTCTGTGCTTAGTGCCCTTTGTGTGCCTAGGACTGAAATGAAGCTTGGTCAGCATCCCACACAAACGAATGCTCCACATGCGGGTTTCACATGCCACCAACTCCACATTCACAGGCAACTTCAGCGCCACAGCCGTTTTCAGATAGCCCTCAATGCAAAGGCTCTAGACGCAAATATTGGTGTGAGAGCTAATTCAATCAAGGAAACACTTCATGTTGGTGAAGGGCATATTGAAGAAGGATCAGCCGAGTGGTTCTTGTGGGAGAACAACTCCATTTGGCTCACTAACTTCACACACCATCAGGCTTCCAAGCAGCTCTCAAGGAAACTCAGTTTTCACACTCTATGCTTAGTGCCCTTTGAGTGCCTAGGACTGAAATGAAGCTTGGTCAGCATCCCACACAAACGAATGCTCCACATGCGGGTTTCACATGCCACCAACTCCACATTGACAGGCAACTTCAGCGCCACAGCCGTTTTCAGATAGCCCTCAATGCAAAGGCTCTAGACGCAAATATTGGTGTGAGAGCTAATTCAATCAAGGAAACACTGCATGTTGGTGAAGGGCATATTGAAGAAGGATCAGCCGAGTGGTTCTTGTGGGAGAACAACTCCATTTGGCTCACTAACTTCACACACCATCAGGCTTCCATGCAACTCTCAAGGAAACTCAGTTTTCACACTCTATGCTTAGTGCCCTTTGTGTGCCTAGGACTGAAATGAAGCTTCGTCAGCATCCCACACAAACGAATGCTCCACATGCGGGTTTCACATGCCACCAACTCCACATTCACAGGCAACTTCAGCGCCACAGCCGTTTTCAGATAGCCCTCAATGCAAAGGCTCTAGACGCAAATATTGGTGTGAGAGCTAATTCAATCAAGGAAACACTGCATGTTGGTGAAGGGCATATTGAAGAAGGATCAGCCGAGTGGTTCTTGTGGGAGAACAACTCCATTTGGCTCACTAACTTCACACACCATCAGGCTTCCAAGCAGCTCTCAAGGAAACTCAGTTTTCACACTCTATGCTTAGTGCCCTTTGTGCGCCTAGGACTGAAATGAAGCTTGGTCAGCATCCCACACAAACGAATGCTCCACATGCGGGTTTCACATGCCACCAACTCCACATTCACAGGCAACTTCAGCGCCACAGCCGTTTTCAGATAGCCCTCAATGCAAAGGCTCTAGGCGCAAATATTGGTGTGAGAGCTAATTCAATCAAGGAAACACTGCATGTTGGTGAAGGGCATATTGAAGAAGGATCAGCCGAGTGGTTCTTGTGGGAGAACAACTCCATTTGGCTCACTAACTTCACACACCATCAGGCTTCCATGCAACTCTCAAGGAAACTCAGTTTTCACACTCTATGCTTAGTGCCCTTTGTGTGCCTAGGACTGAAATGAAGCTTGGTCAGCATCCCACACAAACGAATGCTCCACATGCGGGTTTCACATGCCACCAACTCCACATTCACAGGCAACTTCAGCGCCACAGCCGTTTTCAGATAGCCCTCAATGCAAAGGCTCTAGACGCAAATATTGGTGTGAGAGCTAATTCAATCAAGGAAACACTGCATGTTGGTGAAGGGCATATTGAAGAAGGATCAGCCGAGTGGTTCTTGTGGGAGAACAACTCCATTTGGCTCACTAACTTCACACACCATCAGGCTTCCAAGCAGCTCTCAAGGAAACTCAGGTTTCACACTCTATGCTTAGTGCCCTTTGTGTGCCTAAGACTGAAATGAAGCTTGGTCAGCATCCCACACAAACGAATGCTCCACATGCGGGTTTCACATGCCACCAACTCCACATTCACAGGCAACTTCAGCGCCACAGCCGTTTTCAGATAGCCCTCAATGCAAAGGCTCTAGACGCAAATATTGGTGTGAGAGCTAATTCAATCAAGGAAACACTGCATGTTGCTGAAGGGCATATTGAAGAAGGATCAGCTGAGTGGTTCTTGTGGGAGAACAACTCCATTTGGCTCACTAACTTCACACACCATCAGGCTTCCAAGCAGCTCTCAAGGAAACTCAGTTTTCACACTCTATGCTTAGTGCCCTTTGTGCGCCTAGGACTGAAATGAAGCTTGGTCAGCATCCCACACAAACGAATGCTCCACATGCGGGTTTCACATGCCACCAACTCCACATTCACAGGCAACTTCAGCGCCACAGCCGTTTTCAGATAGCCCTCAATGCAAAGGCTCTAGACGCAAATATTGGTGTGAGAGCTCATTCAATCAAGGAAACACTGCATGTTGGTGAAGGGCATATTGAAGAAGGATCAGCCGAGTGGTTCTTGTGGGAGAACAACTCCATTTGGCTCACTAACTTCACACACCATCAGGCTTCCAAGCAGCTCTCAAGGAAACTCAGTTTTCACACTCTATGCTTAGTGCCCTTTGTGTGCCTAGGACTGAAATGAAGCTTGGTCAGCATCCCACACAAACGAATGCTCCACATGCGGGTTTCACATGCCACCAACTCCACATTCACAGGCAACTTCAGCGCCACAGCCGTTTTCAGATAGCCCTCAATGCAAAGGCTCTAGACGCAAATATTGGTGTGAGAGCTAATTCAATCAAGGAAACACTGCATGTTGGTGAAGGGCATATTGAAGAAGGATCAGCCGAGTGGTTCTTGTGGGAGAACAACTCCATTTGGCTCACTAACTTCACACACCATCAGGCTTCCAAGCAGCTCTCAAGGAAACTCAGGTTTCACACTCTATGCTTAGTGCCCTTTGTGTGCCTAAGACTGAAATGAAGCTTGGTCAGCATCCCACACAAACGAATGCTCCACATGCGGGTTTCACATGCCACCAACTCCACATTCACAGGCAACTTCAGCGCCACAGCCGTTTTCCGATAGCCCTCAATGCAAAGGCTCTAGACGCAAATATTGGTGTGAGAGCTAATTCAATCAAGGAAACACTTCATGTTGGTGAAGGGCATATTGGAGAAGGATCAGCCGAGTGGTTCTTGTGGGAGAACAACTCCATTTGGCTCACTAACTTCACACACCATCAGGCTTCCAAGCAGCTCTCAAGGAAACTCAGTTTTCACACTCTATGCTTAGTGCCCTTTGAGTGCCTAGGACTGAAATGAAGCTTGGTCAGCATCCCACACAAACGAATGCTCCACATGCGGGTTTCACATGCCACCAACTCCACATTCACAGGCAACTTCAGCGCCACAGCCGTTTTCAGATAGCCCTCAATGCAAAGGCTCTAGACGCAAATATTGGTGTGAGAGCTAATTCAATCAAGGAAACACTGCATGTTGGTGAAGGGCATATTGAAGAAGGATCAGCCGAGTGGTTCTTGTGGGAGAACAACTCCATTTGGCTCACTAACTTCACACACCATCAGGCTTCCATGCAACTCTCAAGGAAACTCAGTTTTCACACTCTATGCTTAGTGCCCTTTGTGTGCCTAGGACTGAAATGAAGCTTCGTCAGCATTACACACAAACGAATGCTCCACATGCGGGTTTCACATGCCACCAACTCCACATTCACAGGCAACTTCAGCGCCACAGCCGTTTTCAGATAGCCCTCAATGCAAAGGCTCTAGACGCAAATATTGGTGTGAGAGCTAATTCAATCAAGGAAACACTGCATGTTGGTGAAGGGCATATTGAAGAAGGATCAGCCGAGTGGTTCTTGTGGGAGAACAACTCCATTTGGCTCACTAACTTCACACACCATCAGGCTTCCAAGCAGCTCTCAAGGAAACTCAGTTTTCACACTCTATGCTTAGTGCCCTTTGTGCGCCTAGGACTGAAATGAAGCTTGGTCAGCATCCCACACAAACGAATGCTCCACATGCGGGTTTCACATGCCACCAACTCCACATTCACAGGCAACTTCAGCGCCACAGCCGTTTTCAGATAGCCCTCAATGCAAAGGCTCTAGACGCAAATATTGGTGTGAGAGCTAATTCAATCAAGGAAACACTGCATGTTGGTGAAGGGCATATTGAAGAAGGATCAGCCGAGTGGTTCTTGTGGGAGAACAACTCCATTTGGCTCACTAACTTCACACACCATCAGGCTTCCATGCAACTCTCAAGGAAACTCAGTTTTCACACTCTATGCTTAGTGCCCTTTGTGTGCCTAGGACTGAAATGAAGCTTGGTCAGCATCCCACACAAACGAATGCTCCACATGCGGGTTTCACATGCCACCAACTCCACATTCACAGGCAACTTCAGCGCCACAGCTGTTTTCAGATAGCCCTCAATGCAAAGGCTCTAGACGCAAATATTGGTGTGAGAGCTAATTCAATCAAGGAAACACTGCATGTTGGTGAAGGGCATATTGAAGAAGGATCAGCCGAGTGGTTCTTGTGGGAGAACAACTCCATTTGGCTCACTAACTTCACACACCATCAGGCTTCCAAGCAGCTCTCAAGGAAACTCAGGTTTCACACTCTATGCTTAGTGCCCTTTGTGTGCCTAAGACTGAAATGAAGCTTGGTCAGCATCCCACACAAACGAATGCTCCACATGCGGGTTTCACATGCCACCAACTCCACATTCACAGGCAACTTCAGCGCCACAGCCGTTTTCAGATAGCCCTCAATGCAAAGGCTCTAGACGCAAATATTGGTGTGAGAGCTAATTCAATCAAGGAAACACTGCATGTTGGTGAAGGGCATATTGAAGAAGGATCAGCCGAGTGGTTCTTGTGGGAGAACAACTCCATTTGGCTCACTAACTTCACACACCATCAGGCTTCCAAGCAGCTCTCAAGGAAACTCAGTTTTCACACTCTATGCTTAGTGCCCTTTGTGTGCCTAGGACTGAAATGAAGCTTGGTCAGCATCCCACACAAACGAATGCTCCACATGCGGGTTTCACATGCCACCAACTCCACATTCACAGGCAACTTCAGCGCCACAGCCATTTTCAGATAGCCCTCAATGCAAAGGCTCTAGACGCAAATATTGGTGTGAGAGCTAATTCAATCAAGGAAACACTGCATGTTGGTGAAGGGCATATTGAAGAAGGATCAGCCGAGTGGTTCTTGTGGGAGAACAACTCCATTTGGCTCACTAACTTCACACACCATCAGGCTTCCAAGCAGCTCTCAAGGAAACTCAGGTTTCACACTCTATGCTTAGTGCTCTTTGTGTGCCTAGGACTGAAATGAAGCTTGGTCAGCATCCCACACAAACGAATGCTCCACATGCGGGTTTCACATGCCACCAACTCCACATTCACAGGCAACTTCAGCGCCACAGCCGTTTTCAGATAGCCCTCAATGCAAAGGCTCTAGACGCAAATATTGGTGTGAGAGCTAATTCAATCAAGGAAACACTGCATGTTGGTGAAGGGCATATTGAAGAAGGATCAGCCGAGTGGTTCTTGTGGGAGAACAACTCCATTTGGCTCACTAACTTCACACACCATCAGGCTTCCAAGCAGCTCTCAAGGAAACTCAGGTTTCACACTCTATGCTTAGTGCCCTTTGAGTGCCTAGAACTGAAATGAAGCTTGGTCAGCATCCCACAGAAACGAATGCTCCACATGCGGGTTTCACATGCCACCAACTCCACATTCACAGGCAACTTCAGCGCCACAGCCGTTTTCAGATAGCCCTCAATGCAAAGGCTCTAGACGCAAATATTGGTGTGAGAGCTAATTCAATCAAGAAAACACTGCATGTTGGTGAAGGGCATATTGAAGAAGGATCAGCCGAGTGGTTCTTGTGGGAGAACAACTCCATTTGGCTCACTAACTTCACACACCATCAGGCTTCCAAGCAGCTCTCAAGGAAACTCAGTTTTCACACTCTATGCTTAGTGCCTTTTGTATGGCTAGGACTGAAATGAAGCTTGGTCAGCATCCCACACAAACGAATGCTCCACATGCGGGTTTCACATGCCACCAACTCCACATTCACAGGCAACTTCAGCGCCACAGCCGTTTTCAGATAGCCCTCAATGCAAAGGCTCTAGACGCAAATATTGGTGTGAGAGCTAATTCAATCAAGGAAACACTGCATGTTGGTGAAGGGCATATTGAAGAAGGATCAGCTGAGTGGTTCTTGTGGGAGAACAACTCCATTTGGCTCACTAACTTCACACACCATCAGGCTTCCAAGCAACTCTCAAGGAAACTCAGTTTTCACACTCTATGCTTAGTGCCCTTTGTGTGCCTAGGACTGAAATGAAGCTTGGTCAGCATCCCACAGAAACGAATGCTCCACATGCGGGTTTCACATGCCACCAACTCCACATTCACAGGCAACTTCAGCGCCACAGCCGTTTTCAGATAGCCCTCAATGCAAAGGCTCTAGACGCAAATATTGGTGTGAGAGCTAATTCAATCAAGGAAACACTGCATGTTGGTGAAGGGCATATTGAAGAAGGATCAGCCGAGTGGTCCTTGTGGGAGAACAACTCCATTTGGCTCACTAACTTCACACACCATCAGGCTTCCAAGCAGCTCTCAAGGAAACTCAGTTTTCACACTCTATGCTTAGTGCCCTTTGTGTGCCTAGGACTGAAATGAAGCTTGGTCAGCATGCCACACAAACGAATGCTCCACATGCGGGTTTCACATGCCACCAACTCCACATTCACAGGCAACTTCAGCGCCACAGCCGTTTTCAGATAGCCCTCAATGCAAAGGCTCTAGACGCAAATATTGGTGTGAGAGCTAATTCAATCAAGGAAACACTGCATGTTGGTGAAGGGCATATTGAAGAAGGATCAGCCGAGTGGTTCTTGTGGGAGAACAACTCCATTTGGCTCACTAACTTCACACACCATCAGGCTTCCAAGCAGCTCTCAAGGAAACTCAGTTTTCACACTCTATGCTTCGTGCCCTATGAGTGCCTAGGACTGAAATGAACCTGGTAGAGCATCCCACACAAACGAATGCTCCACATGCGGGTTTCACATGCCACCAACTCCACATTCACAGGCAACTTCAGCGCCACAGCCGTTTTCAGATAGCCCTCAATGCAAAGGCTCTAGACGCAAATATTGGTGTGAGAGCTAATTCAATCAAGGAAACACTGCATGTTGGTGAAGGGCATATTGAAGAAGGATCAGCCGAGTGGTTCTTGTGGGAGAACAACTCCATTTGGCTCACTAACTTCACACACCATCAGGCTTCCAAGCAGCTCTCAAGGAAACTCAGTTTTCACACTCTATGCTTAGTGCCCTTTGTGTGCCTAGGACTGAAATGAAGCTTGGTCAGCATCCCACACAAACGAATGCTCCACATGCGGGTTTCACATGCCACCAACTCCACATTCACAGGCAACTTCAGCGCCACAGCCGTTTTCAGATAGCCCTCAATGCAAAGGCTCTAGACGCAAATATTGGTGTGAGAGCTAATTCAATCAAGGAAACACTGCATGTTGGTGAAGGGCATATTGAAGAAGGATCAGCCGAGTGGTTCTTGTGGGAGAACAACTCCATTTGGCTCACTAACTTCACACACCATCAGGCTTCCATGCAACTCTCAAGGAAACTCAGTTTTCACACTCTATGCTTAGTGCCCTTTGTGTGCCTAGGACTGAAATGAAGCTTGGTGAGCATCCCACACAAACGAATGCTCCACATGCGGGTTTCACATGCCACCAACTCCACATTCACAGGCAACTTCAGCGCCACAGCCGTTTTCAGATAGCCCTCAATGCAAAGGCTCTAGACGCAAATATTGGTGTGAGAGCTAATTCAATCAAGGAAACACTGCATGTTGGTGAAGGGAATATTGAAGAAGGATCAGCCGAGTGGTTCTTGTGGGAGAACAACTCCATTTGGCTCACTAACTTCACACACCATCTGGCTTCCAAGCAGCTCTCAAGGAAACTCAGTTTTCACACTCTATGCTTAGTGCCCTTTGTGTGCCTAGGACTGAAATGAAGCTTGGTCAGCATCCCACACAAACGAATGCTCCACATGCGGGTTTCACATGCCACCAACTCCACATTCACAGGCAACTTCAGCGCCACAGCCGTTTTCAGATAGCCCTCAATGCAAAGGCTCTAGACGCAAATATTGGTGTGAGAGCTAATTCAATCAAGGAAACACTGCATGTTGGTGAAGGGCATATTGAAGAAGGATCAGCCGAGTGGTTCTTGTGGGAGAACAACTCCATTTGGCTCACTAACTTCACACACCATCAGGCTTCCAAGCAGCTCTCAAGGAAACTCAGTTTTCACACTCTATGCTTAGTGCCCTTTGAGTGCATTATCTAGGAATGAACCTGGTAGAGCATCCCACACAAACGAATGCTCCACATGCGGGTTTCACATGCCACCAACTCCACATTCACAGGCAACTTCAGCGCCACAGCCGTTTTCAGATAGCCCTCAATGCAAAGGCTCTAGACGCAACTATTGGTTTGAGAGCTAATTCAATCAAGGAAACACTGCATGTTGGTGAAGGGCATATTGAAGAAGGATCAGCCGAGTGGTTCTTGTGGGAGAACAACTCCATTTGGCTCACTAACTTCACACACCGTCAGGCTTCCAAGCAGCTCTCAAGGAAACTCAGGTTGCACACTCTATGCTTAGTGCCCTTTGAGTGCATTATCTAGGAATGAACCTGGTAGAGCATCCCACACAAACGAATGCTCCACATGCGGGTTTCACATGCCACCAACTCCACATTCACAGGCAACTTCAGCGCCACAGCCGTTTTCAGATAGCCCTCAATGCAAAGGCTCTAGACGCAAATATTGGTGTGAGAGCTAATTGAATCAAGGAAACACTGCATGTTGGTGAAGGGCATATTGAAGAAGGATCAGCCGAGTGGTTCTTGTGGGAGAACAACTCCATTTGGCTCACTAACTTCACACACCATCAGGCTTCCAAGCAGCTCTCAAGGAAACTCAGTTTTCACACTCTAGGCTTAGTGCCCTTTGAGTGCGTTATCTAGGAATGAACCTGGTAGAGCATCCTACACAAACGAATGCTCCACATGCAGGTTTCACATGCCACCAACTCCACATTCACAGGCAACTTCAGCGCCACAGCCGTTTTCAGATAGCCCTCAATGCAAAGGCTCTAGATGCAACTATTGGTGTGAGAGCTAATTCAATCAAGGAAACACTGCATGTTGGTGAAGGGCATATTGAAGAAGGATCAGCCGAGTGGTTCTTGTGGGAGAACAACTCCATTTGGCTCACTAACTTCACACACCATCAGGCTTCCAAGCAGCTCTCAAGGAAACTCAGTTTTCACACTCTATGCTTAGTGCCCTATGAATGCCTAGGACTGAAATGAAGCTTGGTCAGCATCCCACACAAACGAATGCTCCACATGCGGGTTTCACATGCCACCAACTCCACATTCACAGGCAACTTCAGCGCCACAGCCGTTTTCAGATAGCCCTCAATACAAAGGCTCTAGACGCAAATATTGGTGTGAGAGCTAATTCAATCAAGGAAACACTGCATGTTGGTGAAGGGAATATTGAAGAAGGATCAGCCGAGTGGTTCTTGTGGGAGAACAACTCCATTTGGCTCAGTAACTTCACACACCATCTGGCTTCCAAGCAGCTCTCAAGGAAACTCAGTTTTCACACTCTATGCTTAGTGCCCTTTGTGTGCCTAGGACTGAAATGAAGCTTGGTCAGCATCCCACACAAACGAATGCTCCACATGCGGGTTTCACATGCCACCAACTCCACATTCACAGGCAACTTCAGCGCCACAGCCGTTTTCAGATAGCCCTCAATGCAAAGGCTCTAGACGCAACTATTGGTGTGAGAGCTAATTCAATCAAGGAAACACTGCATGTTGGTGAAGGGCATATTGAAGAAGGATCAGCCGAGTGGTTCTTGTGGGAGAACAACTCCATTTGGCTCACTAACTTCACACACCATCAGGCTTCCAAGCAGCTCTCAAGGAAACTCAGTTTTCACACTCTATGCTTAGTGCCCTTTGAGTGCATTATCTAGGAATGAACCTGGTAGAGCATCCCACACAAACGAATGCTCCACATGCGGGTTTCACATGCCACCAACTCCACATTCACAGGCAACTTCAGCGCCACAGCCGTTTTCAGATAGCCCTCAATGCAAAGGCTCTAGACGCAAATATTGGTGTGAGAGCTAATTCAATCAAGGAAACACTGCATGTTGGTGAAGGGCATATTGAAGAAGGATCAGCCGAGTGGTTCTTGTGGGAGAACAACTCCATTTGGCTCACTAACTTCACACACCATCAGGCTTCCAAGCAGCTCTCAAGGAAACTCAGGTTGCACACTCTATGCTTAGTGCTCTTTGTGTGCCTAGGACTGAAATGAAGCTTGGTCAGCATCCCACACAAACGAATGCTCCACATGCGGGTTTCACATGCCACCAACTCCACATTCACAGGCAACTTCAGCGCCACAGCCGTTTTCAGATAGCCCTCAATGCAAAGGCTCTAGACGCAAATATTGGTGTGAGAGCTAATTCAATCAAGGAAACACTGCATGTTGGTGAAGGGCATATTGAAGAAGGATCAGCCGAGTGGTTCTTGTGGGAGAACAACTCCATTTGGCTCACTAACTTCACACACCATCAGGCTTCCAAGCAGCTCTCAAGGAAACTCAGTTTTCACACTCTATGCTTAGTGCCCTTTGAGTGCATTATCTAGGAATGAACCTGGTAGAGCATCCCACACAAACGAATGCTCCACATGCGGGTTTCACATGCCACCAACTCCACATTCACAGGCAACTTCAGCGCCACAGCCGTTTTCAGATAGCCCTCAATGCAAAGGCTCTAGACGCAAATATTGGTGTGAGAGCTAATTCAATCAAGGAAACACTGCATGTTGGTGAAGGGCATATTGAAGAAGGATCAGCCGAGTGGTTCTTGTGGGAGAACAACTCCATTTGGCTCACTAACTTCACACACCATCAGGCTTCTAAGCAGCTCTCAAGGAAACTCAGTTTTCACACTCTATGCTTAGTGCCCTTTGAGTGCATTATCTAGGAATGAACCTGGTAGAGCATCCCACACAAACGAATGCTCCACATGCGGGTTTCACATGCCACCAACTCCACATTCACAGGCAACTTCAGCGCCACAGCCGTTTTCAGATAGCCCTCAATGCAAAGGCTCTAGACGCAAATATTGGTGTGAGAGCTAATTGAATCAAGGAAACACTGCATGTTGGTGAAGGGCATATTGAAGAAGGATCAGCCGAGTGGTTCTTGTGGGAGAACAACTCCATTTGGCTCACTAACTTCACACACCATCAGGCTTCCAAGCAGCTCTCAAGGAAACTCAGTTTTCACACTCTAGGCTTAGTGCCCTTTGAGTGCGTTATCTAGGAATGAACCTGGTAGAGCATCCCACACAAACGAATGCTCCACATGCGGGTTTCACATGCCACCAACTCCACATTCACAGGCAACTTCAGCGCCACAGCCGTTTTCAGATAGCCCTCAATGCAAAGGCTCTAGATGCAACTATTGGTGTGAGAGCTAATTCAATCAAGGAAACACTGCATGTTGGTGAAGGGCATATTGAAGAAGGATCAGCCGAGTGGTTCTTGTGGGAGAACAACTCCATTTGGCTCACTAACTTCACACACCATCAGGCTTCCAAGCAGCTCTCAAGGAAACTCAGTTTTCACACTCTATGCTTAGTGCCCTATGAATGCCTAGGACTGAAATGAAGCTTGGTCAGCATCCCACACAAACGAATGCTCCACATGCGGGTTTCACATGCCACCAACTCCACATTCACAGGCAACTTCAGCGCCACAGCCGTTTTCAGATAGCCCTCAATGCAAAGGCTCTAGACGCAAATATTGGTGTGAGAGCTAATTCAATCAAGGAAACACTGCATGTTGGTGAAGGGCATATTGAAGAAGGATCAGCCGAGTGGTTCTTGTGGGAGAACAACTCCATTTGGCTCACTAACTTCACACACCATCAGGCTTCCAAGCAGCTCTCAAGGAAACTCAGTTTTCACACTCTATGCTTAGTGCCCTATGAGTGCCTAGGACTGAAATGAAGCTTGGTCAGCATCCCACACAAACGAATGCTCCACATGCGGGTTTCACATGCCACCAACTCCACATTCACAGGCAACTTCAGCGCCACAGCCGTTTTCAGATAGCCCTCAATGCAAAGGCTCTAGACGCAAATATTGGTGTGAGAGCTAATTCAATCAAGGAAACACTGCATGTTGGTGAAGGGCATATTGAAGAAGGATCAGCCGAGTGGTTCTTGTGGGAGAACAACTTCATTTGGCTCACTAACTTCACACACCATCAGGCTTCCAAGCAGCTCTCAAGGAAACTCAGTTTTCACACTCTATGCTTAGTGCCCTTTGTATGCCTAGGACAGAAATGAAGCTTGGTCAGCATCCCACACAAACGAATGCTCCACATGCGGGTTTCACATGCCACCAACTCCACATTCACAGGCAACTTCAGCGCCACAGCCATTTTCAGATAGCCCTCAATGCAAAGGCTCTAGACGCAACTATTGGTGTGAGAGCTAATTCAATCAAGGAAACACTGCATGTTGGTGAAGGGCATATTGAAGAAGGATCAGCCGAGTGGTTCTTGTGGGAGAACAACTCCATTTGGCTCACTAACTTCACACACCATCAGGCTTCCAAGCAGCTCTCAAGGAAACTCAGTTTTCACACTCTATGCTTAGTGCCCTTTGAGTGCATTATCTAGGAATGAACCTGGTAGAGCATCCCACACAAACGAATGCTCCACATGCGGGTTTCACATGCCACCAACTCCACATTCACAGGCAACTTCAGCGCCACAGCCGTTTTCAGATAGCCCTCAATGCAAAGGCTCTAGACGCAAATATTGGTGTGAGAGCTAATTCAATCAAGGAAACACTGCATGTTGGTGAAGGGCA
Source organism: Ochotona princeps (assembly GCF_030435755.1). NCBI lineage: Eukaryota > Metazoa > Chordata > Mammalia > Lagomorpha > Ochotonidae > Ochotona > Ochotona princeps. Next base: position 93,097 of record NW_026699424.1, read on the forward strand.
TATTGAAGAAGGATCAGCCGAGTGGTTCTTGTGGGAGAACAACTCCATTTGGCTCACTAACTTCACACACCATCAGGCTTCCAAGCAGCTCTCAAGGAAACTCAGTTTTCACACTCTAGGCTTAGTGCCCTTTGATTGCGTTATCTAGGAATGAACCTGGTAGAGCATCCCACACAAACGAATGCTCCACATGCGGGTTTCACATGCCACCAACTCCACATTCACAGGCAACTTCAGCGCCACAGCCGTTTTCAGATAGCCCTCAATGCAAAGGCTCTAGACGCAAATATTGGTGTGAGAGCTAATTCAATCAAGGAAACACTGCATGTTGGTGAAGGGCATATTGAAGAAGGATCAGCCGAGTGGTTCTTGTGGGAGAACAACTCCATTTGGCTCACTAACTTCACACACCATCAGGCTTCCAAGCAGCTCTCAAGGAAACTCAGTTTTCACACTCTATGCTTAGTGCCCTTTGAGTGCCTAGGACTGAAATGAAGCTTGGTCAGCATCCCACACAAACGAATGCTCCACATGCGGGTTTCACATGCCACCAACTCCACATTCACAGGCAACTTCAGCGCCACAGCCGTTTTCAGATAGCCCTCAATGCAAAGGCTCTAGACGCAAATATTGGTGTGAGAGCTAATTCAATCAAGGAAACACTGCATGTTGGTGAAGGGCATATTGAAGAAGGATCAGCCGAGTGGTTCTTGTGGGAGAACAACTCCATTTGGCTCACTAACTTCACACACCATCAGGCTTCCAAGCAGCTCTCAAGGAAACTCAGTTTTCACACTCTATGCTTAGTGCCCTTTGAGTCCCTAGGACTGAAATGAAGCTTGGTCAGCATCCCACACAAACGAATGCTCCACATGCGGGTTTCACATGCCACCAACTCCACATTCACAGGCAACTTCAGCGCCACAGCCGTTTTCAGATAGCCCTCAATGCAAAGGCTCTAGGCGCAAATATTGGTGTGAGAGCTAATTCAATCAAGGAAACACTGCATGTTGGTGAAGGGCATATTGAAGAAGGATCAGCCGAGTGGTTCTTGTGGGAGAACAACTCCATTTGGCTCACTAACTTCACACACCATCAGGCTTCCAAGCAACTCTCAAGGAAACTCAGGTTTCACACTCTATGCTTAGTGCCCTTTGCATGGCTAGGACTGAAATGAACCTGAGAGCATCCCACACAAACGAATGCTCCACATGCTGGTTTCACATGCCACCAACTCCACATTCACAGGCAACTTCAGCGCCACAGTCGTTTTCAGATAGCCCTCAATGCAAAGGCTCTAGACGCAAATATTGGTGTGAGAGCTAATTCAATCAAAGAAACACTTCATGTTGGTGAAGGGCATATTGAAGAAGGATCAGCCGAGTGGTTCTTGTGGGAGAACAACTCCATTTGGCTCACTAACTTCACACACCGTCAGGCTTCCAAGCAGCTCTCAAGGAAACTCAGGCTGCACACTCTATGCTTAGTGCTCTTTGTGTGCCTAGGACTGAAATGAAGCTTGGTCAGCATCCCACACAAACGAATGCTCCACATGCGGGTTTCACATGCCACCAACTCCACATTCACAGGCAACTTCAGCGCCACAGCCGTTTTCAGATAGCCCTCAATGCAAAGGCTCTAGACGCAAATATTGGTGTGAGAGCTAATTCAATCAAGGAAACACTGCATGTTGGTGAAGGGCATATTGAAGAAGGATCAGCCGAGTGGTTCTTGTGGGAGAACAACTCCATTTGGCTCACTAACTTCACACACCATCAGGCTTCCAAGCAGCTCTCAAGGAAACTCAGTTTTCACACTCTATGCTTAGTGCCCTATGAGTGCCTTGGACTGAAATGAACCTGGTAGAGCATCCCACACAAACGAATGCTCCACATGCGGGTTTCACATGCCACCAACTCCACATTCACAGGCAACTTCAGCGCCACAGCCGTTTTCACATAGCCCTCAATTCAAAGGCTCTAGACGCAAATATTGGTGTGAGAGCTAATTCAATCAAGGAAACACTGCATGTTGGTGAAGGGCATATTGAAGAAGGATCAGCCGAGTGGTTCTTGTGGGAGAACAACTCCATTTGGCTCACTAACTTCACACACCATCAGGCTTCCAAGCAGCTCTCAAGGAAACTCAGTTTTCACACTCTAGGCTTAGTGCCCTTTGAGTGCGTTATCTAGGAATGAACCTGGTAGAGCATCCCACACAAACGAATGCTCCACATGCGGGTTTCACATGCCACCAACTCCACATTCACAGGCAACTTCAGCGCCACAGCCGTTTTCAGATAGCCCTCAATGCAAAGGCTCTAGACGCAAATATTGGTGTGAGAGCTAATTCAATCAAGGAAACACTGCATGTTGGTGAAGGGCATATTGAAGAAGGATCAGCCGAGTGGTTCTTGTGGGAGAACAACTCCATTTGGCTCACTAACTTCACACACCATCAGGCTTCCAAGCAGCTCTCAAGGAAACTCAGTTTTCACACTCTATGCTTAGTGCCCTTTGAGTGCCTAGGACTGAAATGAAGCTTGGTCAGCATCCCACACAAACGAATGCTCCACATGCGGGTTTCACATGCCACCAACTCCACATTCACAGGCAACTTCAGCGCCACAGCCGTTTTCAGATAGCCCTCAATGCAAAGGCTCTAGACGCAAATATTGGTGTGAGAGCTAATTCAATCAAGGAAACACTGCATGTTGGTGAAGGGCATATTGAAGAAGGATCAGCCGAGTGGTTCTTGTGGGAGAACAACTCCATTTGGCTCACTAACTTCACACACCATCAGGCTTCCAAGCATCTCTCAAGGAAACTCAGTTTTCACACTCTATGCTTAGTGCCCTTTGAGTCCCTAGGACTGAAATGAAGCTTGGTCAGCATCCCACACAAACGAATGCTCCACATGCGGGTTTCACATGCCACCAACTCCACATTCACAGGCAACTTCAGCGCCACAGCCGTTTTCAGATAGCCCTCAATGCAAAGGCTCTAGGCGCAAATATTGGTGTGAGAGCTAATTCAATCAAGGAAACACTGCATGTTGGTGAAGGGCATATTGAAGAAGGATCAGCCGAGTGGTTCTTGTGGGAGAACAACTCCATTTGGCTCACTAACTTCACACACCATCAGGCTTCCAAGCAACTCTCAAGGAAACTCAGGTTTCACACTCTATGCTTAGTGCCCTTTGCATGGCTAGGACTGAAATGAACCTGAGAGCATCCCACACAAACGAATGCTCCACATGCTGGTTTCACATGCCACCAACTCCACATTCACAGGCAACTTCAGCGCCACAGTCGTTTTCAGATAGCCCTCAATGCAAAGGCTCTAGACGCAAATATTGGTGTGAGAGCTAATTCAATCAAAGAAACACTTCATGTTGGTGAAGGGCATATTGAAGAAGGATCAGCCGAGTGGTTCTTGTGGAGAACAACTCCATTTGGCTCACTAACTTCACACACCGTCAGGCTTCCAAGCAGCTCTCAAGGAAACTCAGGCTGCACACTCTATGCTTAGTGCTCTTTGTGTGCCTAGGACTGAAATGAAGCTTGGTCAGCATCCCACACAAACGAATGCTCCACATGCGGGTTTCACATGCCACCAACTCCACATTCACAGGCAACTTCAGCGCCACAGCCGTTTTCAGATAGCCCTCAATGCAAAGGCTCTAGACGCAAATATTGGTGTGAGAGCTAATTCAATCAAGGAAACACTGCATGTTGGTGAAGGGCATATTGAAGAAGGATCAGCCGAGTGGTTCTTGTGGGAGAACAACTCCATTTGGCTCACTAACTTCACACACCATCAGGCTTCCAAGCAGCTCTCAAGGAAACTCAGTTTTCACACTCTATGCTTAGTGCCCTATGAGTGCCTTGGACTGAAATGAACCTGGTAGAGCATCCCACACAAACGAATGCTCCACATGCGGGTTTCACATGCCACCAACTCCACATTCACAGGCAACTTCAGCGCCACAGCCGTTTTCACATAGCCCTCAATTCAAAGGCTCTAGACGCAAATATTGGTGTGAGAGCTAATTCAATCAAGGAAACACTGCATGTTGGTGAAGGGCATATTGAAGAAGGATCAGCCGAGTGGTTCTTGTGGGAGAACAACTCCATTTGGCTCACTAACTTCACACACCATCAGGCTTCCAAGCAGCTCTCAAGGAAACTCAGGTTGCACACTCTATGCTTAGTGCCCTTTGTGTGCCTAGGACTGAAATGAAGCTTGGTCAGCATCCCACACAAACGAATGCTCCACATGCGGGTTTCACATGCCACCAACTCCACATTCACAGGCAACTTCAGCGCCACAGCCGTTTTCAGATAGCCCTCAATGCAAAGGCTCTAGACGCAAATATTGGTGTGAGAGCTAATTCAATCAAGGAAACACTGCATGTTGGTGAAGGGCATATTGAAGAAGGATCAGCCGAGTGGTTCTTGTGGGAGAACAACTCCATTTGGCTCACTAACTTCACACACCATCAGGCTTCCATGCAACTCTCAAGGAAACTCAGTTTTCACACTCTATGCTTAGTGCCCTTTGTGTGCCTAGGACTGAAATGAAGCTTGGTCAGCATCCCACACAAACGAATGCTCCACATGCGGGTTTCACATGCCACCAACTCCACATTCACAGGCAACTTCAGCGCCACAGCCGTTTTCAGATAGCCCTCAATGCAAAGGCTCTAGACGCAAATATTGGTGTGAGAGCTAATTCAATCAAGGAAACACTGCATGTTGGTGAAGGGCATATTGAAGAAGGATCAGCCGAGTGGTTCTTGTGGGAGAACAACTCCATTTGGCTCACTAACTTCACACACCATCAGGCTTCCAAGCAGCTCTCAAGGAAACTCAGTTTTCACACTCTATGCTTAGTGCCCTTTGAGTGCATTATCTAGGAATGAACCTGGTAGAGCATCCCACACAAACGAATGCTCCACATGCGGGTTTCACATGCCACCAACTCCACATTCACAGGCAACTTCAGCGCCACAGCCGTTTTCAGATAGCCCTCAATGCAAAGGCTCTAGACGCAAATATTGGTGTGAGAGCTAATTCAATCAAGGAAACACTGCATGTTGGTGAAGGGCATATTGAAGAAGGATCAGCCGAGTGGTTCTTGTGGGAGAACAACTCCATTTGGCTCACTAACTTCACACACCATCAGGCTTCCATGCAACTCTCAAGGAAACTCAGTTTTCACACTCTATGCTTAGTGCCCTTTGTGTGCCTAGGACTGAAATGAAGCTTGGTCAGCATCCCACACAAACGAATGCTCCACATGCGGGTTTCACATGCCACCAACTCCACATTCACAGGCAACTTCAGCGCCACAGCCGTTTTCAGATAGCCCTCAATGCAAAGGCTCTAGACGCAAATATTGGTGTGAGAGCTAATTCAATCAAGGAAACACTGCATGTTGGTGAAGGGCATATTGAAGAAGGATCAGCCGAGTGGTTCTTGTGGGAGAACAACTCCATTTGGCTCACTAAATTCACACACCATCAGGCTTCCAAGCAGCTCTCAAGGAAACTCAGTTTTCACACTCTATGCTTAGTGCCCTTTGTGTGCCTAGGACTGAAATGAAGCTTGGTCAGCATCCCACACAAACGAATGCTCCACATGCGGGTTTCACATGCCACCAACTCCACATTCACAGGCAACTTCAGCGCCACAGCCGTTTTCAGATAGCCCTCAATGCAAAGGCTCTAGACGCAAATATTGGTGTGAGAGCTAATTCAATCAAGGAAACACTGCATGTTGGTGAAGGGCATATTGAAGAAGGATCAGCCGAGTGGTTCTTGTGGGAGAACAACTCCATTTGGCTCACTAACTTCACACACCATCAGGCTTCCAAGCAGCTCTCAAGGAAACTCAGTTTTCACACTCTATGCTTAGTGCCCTTTA